>NC_081766.1:27207998-27312998 GCF_963082965.1 Carassius carassius | reverse complement strand
TGTTTATCATCTGCTAGGCTCTGTTTTCTCCGCATTCCCCTCACTGCCCTGCATCTGATCATTTGTTTCAGTTTAGGAAAATAAAGGGTGGTAAATATATTCATACTATTTATTTTTTTTATCCTTTGCTCTAATATACATTTTACGATGTCAAGAAAATAACTCCCATCATAATAGTGCTGAAGTAAAGCTCAATATAGACTTTTATTATAACAAAATAGGCAGTTTATGGAGGGTTAAATATCTGTTAAGATCTCATTGTATAATAAATTTCTTCCACATATGCAGTGACATTTTATTGCCTCTTAAAAATATCAGTTTCTTATAAATGGCAGACTTTCCTAAATGTAAATCAAAGTGTTGAAAACACGTACTCTGTAAGACACTGTTGTAGACTATGACATTCTAACAGTGGCGGCACACGTCTCACATCTGTGCAGCGGGACATCATCTAAACACAATGGCTCCATAACACAGAATGAGGAGAATAAGCATGCCAATACAACAGTCAGAAGAAAGTAAAAGAAGTAAATCAACAACAAAGAATGTGTGGAGCATACAGGACTATGGAGGAAATGAACAATGAGAAAGAAGGGCGGAAGAACACCTGGTCTTAGAAGCTACAACGTGCAAAGTTTTGTGTTTCTCACCATTTTAATGAATCCAATGCCTGAGACTTGAGTTCCATGTTACCATTTACACGAAAAGAACATAAAACGGGTCAAATGAAAGAGACGTGTGCCAGAAAATCCAGATCGCCGTCTTTGTCCTTACAAAGTAACCTCCCTTAAACATTAAGGAACTGTACCTTTTCCAAACCCCTGGTAAACAGATGCTGGTCTGGCATAGTTTTGCTTTCTGTAAGCATGGAAGCAGTAAAGATCTGATGAGGACAGATCATCTTCTCTTGAAATAGCTACTGAGGAACTAGAAGAAGGAAGTGAAGATATAGGACCAAACAGAGATTGAAGTATGCTGGATTAAGGAATTAATCTGTTATTAATCTGGATTAAGAGAATTCTGCCATCTGCAGAAGCCCAACTGAGATTACCAGAAAGAAAAAAAAAAAATACACAATCAATAAATAAACCAGGCAGAGAAAGAGGGATGATAAACTCCTGAAGGCGTTCATAGTTTCTCCTTGGACTGTACCCATATGTATGGCCCAGACTGTTCCTCAATTATCTGCTTGACTAGATCGTAGATCTCTTCCAAAGTGTCCCCTTGAACAACAGCTGCAATGCAGAGATGATCATAGTGAGGTGATAGCAGTGACAAGAATAAAACACCTAATACATGTAGAACACACAAACTGCCAGCAGTCACATAGACAACCCAAGATTTGATCTTCTAAATTATGGTTTGCAAATGCAAATACAAATACAAAATATATTTTTACTTTTTATCTGCATTGTTTTATCCTTATGATTTTTCATTCAAAATAAAAATTCCAATTGTCCAGCCATCATTCCCTGTTTCAAATGTGTATAAATATGAGGTAACACAAAGGTCAGAGTCCCTTAATCGTCCATCACATTGAGTAAAACCAGTTAAAAGGCAGTTCTACAATAGGCAACAATTCTGTTAGTTTAAAAATGAAGAAGTTCCAATCAACTGGAGATGTTAAAAATCATCTCAGAAGTGGACATGTGTTTATGTTGTCTCAATGCATGGCGAGGAGGATCGTTTGAGTTGCCAAAGATTCTCCAAGGATCACAGCTGATGAATTGCAAAAATGTGAAATTAGGTCAGAAAGACTCAATATCAAATAATATATCAAATAGCACCTATGTACATGACCAATTTTTGCTTGGGAGGGTTTCAAGAAACTACTGGAACTTAAAACAAGACAGTGCTCCATAGTCAGATAAAACCAAAAAGGTTCTGGACATCTTGTTCTGACACATGGCTTTATGGATTTAATCAAATACCAACAGAGTAAAAATCTAAACCTGACTGCCTCTGCTAGAAATCTTATAACTGGCTGGATCATCAATCAAGACAAGGGTCCAAAACAAACATCAAAATCAACATAAAAATGGGTCACTGAGCACAAAATGAAGATTCCACCATGGCCAATTTTTTTTTTTAAATATATTTTGAATAAAAGACCAAAAAGATAAACACTGCAGATCTTTCACAGCCTTCTCTGCTCATATTTACCAACTCTCTCTCTCTTGAATTACATTCGATCAGTTTGTGTTTCCTGTGTAACCCCGACCTCATTATTGCTACATATTCATTCTATAATGTATTGTAAAATCAGAAATGTGGGTTGGGGTTAGCTGTTGTCTTGATGCCTATACAAGAGTCACAGACAGATTGAGCAAACAGACCTGTGAAGTGCTCCATGAACTCCTGTTCCAGCTTCATGGCTCTGTCGTAGGTCTTCCTGCCTTGTTCCTCTGTCAGTCTTTTATTCATCTCCCTGAGGAAAGAGAGCAAACAGCATTACAGCAGGAGACAGAAAAAAACTTTCATACATCAGTGATGCTTGCATACTAAACTATTTCGAGAAATAAATAGATTTCACTGTGCTCCAATAGATATCCCACCTATTCCATCTGCACCATGAAAATGTATTTAGGCCCATTCACACCAAGGACGATAACAATAAAGATATAGTTCTTAAATAGTTCTCAGTATTATAGAATAGCAGAGTCCACACCACAACTATAAAGATAAATGCACACAGAAACCATATCGCTGGAATAACTTTCAGAACAATTTTTTTCCCAGCTGATGAGCGATTAAAAACATTGACTACGTTTACATGCTGTTAAAATTCGGGTTATGGTCGGGTTAAGGTCACTATTCGGGTTTCTGAAACATTCGGGATAACCCGTTTACATGCGTGAGCAGAGAGAGTTACTCCTGTATGCATGGAATGTGTAATCAGTCGTCAATCCCGATGTAAACGGCGACGCACGGTTAGCGTCTGGACGTACGGACAACAAGACGCAATATGCGTCATTTCCGATTCTTCTTCGTGTATCCAAAGACAACAACAACAACAGCAGCAGCAGGCGGATAATGAATAGTTTGGGGCAGATAGCGATAGTCTTTGTATGCGCTTTGGCGCTGGTACTGATCCACCAGCAGCACTTGACACTACTGTGCCTCTATACTGCATGCAGGGTTTTTTTATGCGCCGTCTCTACTCAAAAGACCAAGATTCCTTGCGAATAGAACATGCGCAGAACACACATTTTGATGGGGATATGCCGAAACGCGTTTACAAGACCAAATATTCGGGTTAGAAAAGGGGTACCCCAGGTATAATATCCTGGTTTTTAAAAACCGGGATATGAGCATATCCGGGTTTTTGCCGGTGTTTACATGGCCGTGCGCGACCGGGTTATTGCTAATATCCCGGTTTTGAACGGGTTATTGGCTGCATGTAAACGTAGTCACTGACAGCCAATCAGAATCCATCCTGCTGTAATGAGCTAGAGAATTTAAAGCAGCAGACGCTCGTGCACTTGGAATAAATAGACGATATCGTTCGCTGGTGTGGAAGCTAATATCGTTTTCTTTGTAGTTATCGTTCTTGGTGTGAACAGACCTTAAGTCAGAGCGAGAGTGTGACCTTATTAACAGACAATGATCTTCTTTGTAAATGCTAATCTGATTCCTTGTCTTTTACTCACATGATGTTCTCCACTGATTTTGGTTTGATGAAAATAGCGACGGGGTAAAGCACAGCAACTTGCAGTCTCTTTATGGCATTGCCTGATACATCTAGAATGCAATGTTTGCCCTGAGGAGAGCACCAAAGACAAGGTTTCCATACAGCAAGCAATAAGGATGCATGGTATGCATTAAAGTCCTGTGTTGTCAGCAGTTGTGCAGGTGTATCATGCATATCGTGCCTATTTCTCCAGAAACAATGCTAAGTTCCATTCCTCAATAACACCATAAGTAAACATTGTGCATTGTTTCCTGGTAAATGTAATGTATTGCCCCGTTTCCACCGCAGGAACTTTACCCAGGAACTAGGGACTTTGGCCTGGTACTCGGTGTGTTTCCACCGCAGGAACCAGGAACTAAATAAAGTTCCGGGTAAAAAAATGCCCCTCAGAAAGTCCCTGCTGGCGAGGTGGTACTTTTTCAAAGTTCTGGAACTTTGGGGGGCGGGACTTGGCCGCTAAACATCCTGATTGGTTGAGTTCACGCAGCATTGGTTGAGTTCAACCACCATTTATTCAGATCAACATTTTCAAAATATTACTGTTATTGTGTCATGAAATGTAATCTTAAAAGTATTTCAGGCGAGAATGTAGTTGTTTAAAACTCAAATCTGTGGTTTATTAATAAAGACAGCGCCTATTTAAAAATGTGTTTCGCCGATCTCAGAGACGGTGAGCTCCACGCGACCAGCGGGAGCTCAGTGCGCATGTATCTGCCGAGAAGCAGCCTCACCTCTGCTAGACCTTCTGATATGTGCCGCTGGCTCTGATGTCTCTTTAGTGGTTAAACAAAATATAATTCAGCTGCGGGGTAAATCTAACAGGTTTTCTTTGGTCTGTATTCAATTTATCTATATGTTAAAATGAAAATAAAAAAGGCAAATCTATATAATATTTCGTTTCATTGTAATGGCTGTAACGTTATATCCCTGAAAAGTAGCCTACATTTATTTAGCTGTTATTATGTTTAAATGAAAACGAAAGGAGGCAGTGGTATTTGATATCCTATTTCGTTTTATTGTAAATATACTGAGAGGAAAATCGCAATAGCCAAAGCGAGTTGAGTTCACGCAGCATTGATTGAGTTCAACCACCATTTATTCGGATCATGTTCAAAATATTACTGTTTTATTGTGTCATGAAATGTAATTCTAAAAGTATTTCAGGCAAGAATGTAGTTGTTTAAAACTCAAATCTGTGGTTTATTTATAAAGACAGCGCCTTTTTAAAAATGTGTTTCGCCGATCTCAGAGACTGTGAACTCCACGCGATCAGCGAGAGCTCAGTGCGCATGTATCCGCCGAGAAGCAGCCTCACGTTGGTTAGACCTTCTGATGTGTGCCGCTGGCTCTGATGTCTCTTTAGTGGTTAAAAATAAAATATAATTCGTTTTGGGTAAATCTAACAGGTTATCTTTGGTCTGTATTCAACTTATCTATATGTTAAAATGAAAATAAAAAAGGCAAATCTATATAATATTTCGTTTCATTGTAATGGCTGTATACACATATCCCTGAACTAAGTACATTTCTGCAGCTGTTATTATGCTTAAATGAAAACGAAAGGAGGCAGTGGTATTTGATTTCGTTTTATTGTAAATATACAGAGAGGAAAATAGTAGCCATGGTCAGCTGACTGAAGTTATCAAGTATATGCTGCTGTTTGCAGATTTACTGGATTTGCGTCGTCGTGGACATCACACTCCCGAGTCGAATGCACAAAGTCCGCACTGCCGAGAATGCACGTCCAAAATCAGCGTACTTTCTATTGAGTAACGCGCGCAGACCTACGTCACCAGTCTATTTGCCTAATCTTCCCGGTACTTTACACCGTGGTGGAAACGCAGAAAGCAACAGGTCTGGGGGGAAAAAAGTTCCTGGGAAAAAAAGTTCCTGGTACAAATGTTCCGGGTAACTTCGGTGGAAACGCGGCATATGTATATTTAGTGATATTTAGTGGAAAAGCACTTTTTATGCTGAGAAATAAATCTGGATCTCACCTTTTCTGCCACCTCTCTGACAGACTGGACACTGGTGCCATACAGGTGACTGTTGTACTGGCCTGCTTCGATGAACTTGTGCTCCTGTATGTCTCTCTCCATCTGCTCTCTGGACACAACAAAGTGGTAGTCTCTCCCGTCCACCTCATAATCTCGCTTCGGCCTTGTTGTATCTGAGACAGAGAGCAGCATAAGCTACAGGCTTCATTTGTAATAAATCTGTACTGAACCCATGGTTGTAGTATAATTACTTAATTTAGTTAACAAGTGTTTGCAAATTTGTAGTTTTAAACAGTATGTATATGAATTTGAACAAATGCATAAAGTATTAAATCGTAATAGGTGCTGTATCTAAGTTTATTCTGTGTCACAATATTCAAAGACTGTGACTTTTTGCTCAGTGAGGATTAGGAGGAGGTATTTTTCACTCACAATATCTACCCGAGTTTGTCATAACTAGAAAAATTAATATCTGGATTTTGCTTTTTTTATGCTTGTTTTGGCTTATTTTAAATATTTGATATTTTGCTTTGGTCACCTGGCAAAGAACCTCTGACTTTTTTTTCTGACTATCTATTCAATAGACTTTTCATAATAAAAAAAAATACTGTTAATATTCAATAAAACAATTATCGGCCTTTATCAATTAATGCATTAAAGCGATAAGGTGTTAGGCCCAGCCCTAATATATATATATATATATATATATATATATATATATATATATATATATATATATATATATATATATATTTATATTTTTATTCAGCCATGTCAGTGCAGTCTTTTTATTTGACATGCTTTTAAGCACCACTGTAATTTCCACTGCAGCATCTAGAATAATGTCTCCCTCATCATGTTATCTAATCAGTGTACAGATACGTACGAGGAACACAGGAACCAAATTTGTCAGGGAACTCTGAGATCAGGTCATCGTTTACTCTGTCTTTCATTGGACCCAAGATAATCACTGGTCGCGAGTAGTTCACTGTGGAAAGAGCATTCATGAAATCGGTCACATTCTCCTGTAAAGAATCACTGATGTGAAATCTCATGGGTTGATGTTACTGATACAGACAATCATTAACATTTTACCTTCCTGCTGACAGACTGGCTCATATGACAACACATATTCCTCTTGACCACCTGAGATATGAACACACACATACAGTTAAGCTTAGAAAAGTAAATATTCTTGTGTAATTTTCCCATGTTAAATAATTTTATTAAATACAGTCAAGCATATTAAGACCCTTAAATCGATGCAATGTTTTCTGCTCATGCATTATTATGAAATGTGTGAAATTGCAGAGACAGCTACGTGAGATCCCCTTGTGGTCACTAGAGGTATGTATGCCACACAAATGATTAGTGAAAAGCAATGGAGTCCTCCATCATGATTGGTATGAAACCATCATGTTGATTAAAGTGGAGCTCTTTCTGTGGATCTCAGTAGGTCTCACTGCCCCCGTGTGCACTATGAGTTACAGGCAGATACATGCTGTAAATGAATGAACATCATTCTTCAAGGTTAAGGGCGGAATTCCTAAGAGCCTGTGACATGCTAGTGCTGTTTACTGCATCAAAGTGAAGCATACTGCATATTTAAAATACAAAATATTGCAATGGAATTAACTGCCTGATTTGTTAGTTATTCACATGTATGAGAGATCACAAAGGAAAACACACAAAATGTCTTGCACTGAATGACTGCATTTTCCAGTTATTATTCCAGTATGTATTGCTGTCATGGAGCTACATTGCACTATAGCTAAGCTATATAATTTATTTTCAAGTAATCAAAATGTATTTATTAAAAATGTATTAAAGTATATCCATATAAAAATAAATAGCTACAAAATTAAATGTATTTATTTATTTAATTTAACACAACCATTCAACATTTTGGGGTCGGAAAGTCTCTTATGTTCACTAAGGCTGCATTTATTTGATAAAAAAAATAATAATAATAATAATAATAATATTAAATAATAATAATATTAATAATAATATTGTGAAACATTACAATTTGTTATATATATATATATATATATAAAATGTATTTTATTCCTGTGATAGCACAGCTGTTACGTGATCCTTCAGAAATCAATCTGACATGCTGATTTGAAGTGACAAAAAATGGAAAATTGTTGAGCTGCTTCATATATTTTGTGTAAACCAAGATACATTTTTATTTAATGTGTCCTTGTTGAAGAAAAACATTCAAGCATTCTTACTGAAAAAAAAATAAAAAAATCTTCCTGACCCCAAACTTTTGAACAGTGATGTATCAGGACTAGTGCCCTGCATTAATGTACATTCTGTACTGCTGATCACAGCGGTGTGTAATATCTTGCCCCCATGAGACAGTATAGTAATATCTTTAGAGTGGCTTTGATATAGCACCACTGTGAGAGAGGGCAGGGGCTGGGAAATGATGGGGTGGGTGCACTGTTGCTATGGAGACTGAGCCAGGGGCTGGCAGAGGGCTCACTGATTGATTTTGGTATTGTATCTGTGAAGCTTCTGGAACATTACCCAGCCTGTCTCGCTGCAGTGCTGCTCAGTTGAGGGGGACATGCAGCAATGTTAACTCTTGATAAATCCACAAAAGCATTCCTTTGTAATTTATTAACATTGGTAATTTATTCATTTTTATGTTGCATTATGAAATGGATCTCCCATACACATTAATGCACAGCAGAGAGGACAGGGGAGAGAACAACAGTGTAAAATGTGTGTGTGTGTGGGGGGGGGGGGGGGGCAGACGAGAAAGATAGATGAATGGTAATGTTGGAAGGAAAAACTTACGGTAACTACTCTCACTATCACTGGCATTAGAGGTCAAGTGCTCTGAAATCATAACAGAGGTGGAATGGATGATGAAAACCAAGAATAGGAGCACATGATGATGCTTGAGGTGACTCAAAAATACCCGTCCCGTGTCTCACCACAGTGGAGAAATACTCACACCACTAAGGGACATAGTACATCTTCTGAGACCCCATGAAATGAGTTTATCTGGTAGTTTTTTTAGGTTATACGCTACTTTACTCTAAACAGTTGACAAAGTGTCAAAGTCTAGCACAGGTCATAGTAAAATAAATAATAATAAAAAAAATTCCAAATAAGTTACACGTACATAATTTCACATTACGGTTTAATTCTGCTTTCTAAAAAACTTGTCAGAATCCATGAGATTAATCCAAGCGGCAACCTTCTGGTCTCTCTCATGAAACCAACACGGAAGTGACTAAAACTGTAATTCATTGACTGGCCGCTAGAGGCTGGCTCCACAAGGAAGTCAGTCCCATAGACTTCCCAAATGCCCAACTGTACAGCAGAAAAAAATGTTTACAACCTGGTACAAAAAGTGGTTTGGGACTATATAGCTAATTTTGCCCTTCATTACAACTGCAACTTTTTTTTTATTACTCACCCATTTAAATTATATTAAGCCTTAAAGTTCTGCATAATTAAAGGCGTGGCCACTTGAGTGACTAGATGGCCGTGGTTTCAGCAACCAGCTCACGCCTCTTTGCCCATTATCGATTATCCTGGACGCATGGTGACACACTGCCAAGATGGCGATGGCCCGCTCTCTGCCCACTTTAGGCTTCAAAAACACTCTTCAGAAACCTACAGGTGATGTCATGGACACAACGTCCATGTTTTTATACAGTCTATGGACTCAATTTTTTTTCTACTATCAGTCATTGATTTATGTATCTCTTCATATTGTACATCTAAGAGTACTGTAACACAATGTTAAAGTAATAGAACCTAAATATTTCCTCTATATTTTTTCTATTTTCAGCTAGGTTTTTACAATATTTAGTATTTTTCAATATATAAACAGGTCAATGATATCAAACATGTTTAAAAATGACTGAACTAGCAGATTTACAGATATACAATGTTAAAGGGAATGTGCAAAAATCTAATTTATCTTTTTAAAATGTATTTACTTATTCCAAACACAAAATTTCATTCATTATTGGAACACACAATATGATAGTTTTTTTCAATTTCTAAGCAACCACAATTTTGAAGCTTCAAAAAGTTCATAAAGACACTGTGAAGGTAAATGAATCGAGGTATTTTGTAGAGACAGAATTGCTTCATATGATGAACAGAACAAATAAATAAAATTAATGCCTAAATTAAATATATCCATCATATAAAGCAGTGATCTCAAACCCTGCTTTTAGAAAGCTACCTTCGAGTTCAGCTCCAACCCTAATAAAATAAACCTGAACCAGGTAATCAAGGTCTTCAAGGTAACTTGAAAATCATAGATAGTTGTGTTGGAGCAGGGATGGAACTTAAGTCTGCAGCCCACAGCTGGAGACCCTTGAAATAAAGTGATCACGTCTCTTCAAAAGACTAGAATTAAAAAAAATATATATTTATTTTTGCTTCAAAGATGAAAGTCTTATGGGTTTGGAATGACATGGGGGTATGTAAATGATGACAGAATTTTCATTTTTGGGTGAACTAACCCTTTTATTATTTATATTCCAGCAAAAGATGACTCATCTCGCATACAAAGATGCATTTAAACTTTTGTCCAAAAAAAAAAGGTCTCTAGATTGAGATTGCCCCCTCAATCTCACATTAAGAATACAACCTCCAACCAGAAACAGCAAATCGCAAATACTGGTTTGTTTTCAGCTCGCATTTCATTTCCTTTACCAAAAATCATTTAGTTACAAAGTATCTGGAATTTATTTTTGAAGGTGTCTTCAACGCTGTTGCCCATATTAGTGTGATTTGATGGAGTCAACCATAACCAAAAATAAAGTATGCAGGTACGGAATAAGAGGAAATTCCATAGAGCACAATGAGACCGAAAGTAAAAAAACAAAACAAAAAAAAAAACCTTTCACCTCCACCATCAACAGCAGATATAGAAAAACTGTTTGTTTGGTACTGTATGAATTATGAGAGTAAATAATGAGATCTGTGAGAGGAAGAAAGATAGAGTGGAAGTCTGGTCCAGAGGTGACTGGCATCTTCATGGGAGACTTACTCTGGCCTTTGGATAGCATGTCATCTGGGTTGTCCTGTGGATCGGTCAGGAAGGGAGCAACAAGAGAGACAACAACCACAAGAGTACAAGGGTTACTGAGACACTCTAAGGCCTGGTCCAACCACTGAACACAGCAGGCACCTAGCTGTCCCTGTCCACTGGTGTTGCTATATCATCTAAAGTAGGCTCTGATGTCTGCTGTGTCCAGTCGAGCAGTGCCCACCTCTGTCCTTATGACCTGCTGCTGCCCTATTCTTGCCCAGCATTGTGCTGAAGTGCTGATTTCTGTACTTACGGTCCACATCGCTTGTTTCCTGCTCACTCGCCTCCTTGTTCTTGTAGAAAGGGAACTTGCGGGAAAACAGATTCTTTTTACGCTTGTCATTGAGGGACTGCTGAGGAAGAGAAGGAAGGGGAGGGCAAAAGAAAAGAAGGGAAGGGGAAGAGTGCCGTCTAATGTCCATATGAAAAAAAATAAAGGATGAATGTTCTGCTCTTGACTTTGTGGACCTCTGATGCCTTATTTAAATCCCACTGATACAATTTCTTTTTTATAGATGTTAATTAATGGAGGACGTCACAAAGTCAGAATTGTATTTGAAATGCATGAAGAACTGAAGTGGACAAATAAATGGATTTGAGTCACAGACTTAAAAACAGCTAGCAGCAGGAAATCTCAAACACAAGAGAAGCAGACGGACAGATTTGCATCCAGAGGGTAAGAAGCATTGCGAGTGTGCCAGAAGCATGTGGAGGCCTATAACTGCTTTGATTGTGGCTGGTTTCTTATCCGCAGCGACATGCAACAAAACAAAAAGCAAGTTGGCCCGATTTACTTTTCTTTCATTCAAGGGCAGGCCAATATAGTATGAAATACTTTGCTGGGAAAACAGCCTGTATCTAAAATTATTTAAGCATTACTGTATAGTGATGCAGCACCAGGACTACAGGTGCATTTCCATTCCTATGCAGTGATCAGTTATAAGCCTGGCTGGTTTACACTGCAGCACTATGGATTATCGGAGAGCGCTGGATGGTAGGTAAAAAGAGAAAAGTGTGAGGATGAAGGACAGGAGAGGTAAGGTGTGGCATACAGGAGGAGGAGCAGTCCGACATCAATGGCAAGCGTATTTGTCTTTCGTTTTTCCTATCATGCATGTTTTCTAGGGCTGTTAGATAATCTGGTGTTTTGACTTCTATGCCTCATAAATGAGTTACAGATGTATAATAGCACTGTTATATTGTGTTATATAACATATGGCCATTTTTTGGGCCTGCGACACTTGCAGCTATGCATGCTGTTAATTTAGACTGTACCATTCATTTGGCAGACTGATTAGTATCACAATATTACATTCCACTGAATGCACTGACTGAGCATTATTAATTGTGAGTTAATATCAAATGGTCATATTTTCACAGAGGTAAGAACATTAGCAAATACTAATTTGTAAAGCAATCTGAAATGCATTTCAAAGTCATTCTAGATACACAGTAAAAGCAACATAAGAGCTTTGTTCCAATCCCTAGTGATCTGCCAAGTATGATACTCTTGATGAAAAGGTTGTTCCATAAGGAAGAAAGCAAGTGCAGCAGATTAAAATGCTGTTTTCTAGGATTCCACCTTTTGGACAAAATCTAAGGCAGCATGCCAATGTAATTAATCAAATGGCTGGGGTCAGCAGGATTTCTTTCTTTATTTATTTATTGAAAGAAATTACCATCTTTATTAGTGAGGATGCATTAAATTAACATTTATAATGTTACTTAATATTTCTATTTAAAAAAATGCTATATTCATTTAAAAAAATACTGTTAAGTGTCATAATATGTATTACAAATAAAGGAGCACTGTTTTCTACACTTATAATTAAAGGAAATCTGGAAAATGATTTCTGAAGAATCATGTGACATTGAAGATTGGATTAATGGCAAAGGAATAAATTACATTTTAAAATAATTTAAACAGAAAACAGTTATTTTAAATTGTAATAATAATTCACAATATTACTGTTTTTACTGTATTATTTAAAAACAGTAAAAATCTTATCGACCAAAAACTTTTGAATGGTAGTTTATGGTTTGCAGAGAAAGCAATCCCAAAACATATTGAAATGAACTCTTAACTTAATGCAAGGTGGAGGACAAGTTGAGAGAAATGTTGCTTTAAACCCAGATTTACTCAATTTACTTCAATACAAAGTGTTGCAAATCAGTTACTTAAAGCAAACTCACTTGGTTTTGGAACAGAGCATTGTTTAAATCTTTGTAGGTATGCATGTAAGAAAAAGTTCACTCACCCCTTTTTCTCGCGATTTGGAGTTGAACTTAACTGTCTTTAACCTTGCTCTCTCCTTCTTCTCCACTCTTGAGAGAAAAAATAAGGATCTCGTATTACAATAGCTGTTATTCAAAATCAATCAGTTGTTCTGCATTTAAATCTCCTTCATCAGAACATCTCTAAGACAAGCACATCAGCTAAGCATACACAATGATAAACTCAAAAAATTCTTAAAGACTTTGGTGGCATGGTGCTGGGGGACCTATTTTTACTATTTAATACAAGCACAAAGGTCAGCATGACCGACATTCAAGTAAACCTACCAGCCTAAATGTATCTGCAAATAATAATAATAATTTTATTTGTAATTTTATGAGCTTCAATCTTTCACCTTCTCTTGCTGGGAATTACGCCCATTTCCTCCGCCTCTCCTTGAGGAGTGACTTGCCGTGCCTGCCACCACTCATCATCTGAAGCATTCACTACGTGCAGTATGTCTCCAAATTTGAAGTTTAGGCCCTGGCTGGGTAGCCCAGAATCCTTTGTTTTATCATAATCAAACAGTGCCCTGCAGAAAATACAGTCAAAGTAAGACCAAAGGAAAAACACAGACTAGATACTTGCTCCTTTAGCTGAGAGCATCTGGTAAAGTCTGACCAGAAGCTTTAAAAATTGCTAAACCATTTCAATAGACCTGTGTAAACTGCAAATATAAGATATCTTATTCTGAATATACAATTTAGTAAAAAAAAAACAGCTTTGACATAAAATGGACATTGTAATTGTCTATTCTTCCCTACAGTGTTGTATATTCATGTGAAACAGCTTCCTGAACAAGAAAAAAAAAGTAAAAATGTAGGACTTGATTTCGTCCATCAGGAATCGACTGGACAGTTGAATCGCTGTTGTTAGCTAATTGCTGTGATCTCATGTGAGTGACAGGTTGCTGGCGGGGAGGTATTACTGCCCAGCCCTTGCACCGGTGCACAGATAATCAGAAAAGAGATGTCATTGCAAGAGGAAGGGGGAGGTTAAAACTGATTGATTAAATATTACAAGGCAACATGAATAATAAACATAAAAAAAAGATAATAGTCAGTTCACTGTAAATTATTTATAACAAGCACTGAAATATTCCATAAAAATATGAATTGTCAGTTTTGATTTCATAGCGACTTTATATGTAGTGTTCCAGTTCTTTTGGAGATATTTGTCTAGTACCTGACATATAGTGATCTCTTCTGACTGGTCCTCAGGGACCCTGAGCCTGAGCTGATGCTGCTGTTCATCATCTGCTCTCTTAGGTCATGGATCTTGGCTTCAAATCGGCTGTACTCTAAAACACAAGGCCACAAATATCACTACTGCACATTTCCCAGAATGCTGCTGTTGAATGCCCTCAAAAAACATTGTGTGTGTGAGGGAATGAAAGACTCAAGTAAAAAGAGTGTTGCTGAATATACATGCATAAAAAACAATGTTATCAATAAAACACGTGATCAAAGCTATGCAAATATTCAGACAGACAGCTTTGTCATGATACTAAGTAGCAATTGGACACCAATTTGTGCTCTATCACGGAAACCTTCTTTTTCAATCTTTTCTAAAATGTTCACAGGATGTAAATGCCGCACAGATGTAAATGATGCAGAACAACCATTGTCAGGATCAATACTTTAAAATGTGAGTCTATTGCTGTTAAAAGTCTATCTTATAAAAAAAATAAAAATAAATCAAGGGGAGTGAAAGACAAAGCATCAGAAATGTATAATAAAGGTCTGTAGGACCGTTTGAACAGACAGACTTGGATGACTTAATATCCAAATCAAATTTTGATGAGTTCTCTTTAAGACTCGACTTAACGGCACAAAGGAGTCAAAAGAAGGCTATAAAACTGGAGTATTGGATTATTAGCTTTTTACTTCTCGCAATAACACAGCTAAAATGCTCCTGCTGATCACTGATTGCTTTCTGGTTTGTTTTTAATGAGTGCCACTGTTTTCCATTGAGAAAGACTCACCCTCTGGTCTGTACTGGGCAACAATGGTGACTGTTTGTCCGGCATTCTTCAGAGCTGCCGCAGCCTGTTCATGAGTGGCACTGCGTAGGTCTATTCCATTCACCTAAGAAAGGTACAGCCATTTTTATATCAATATGATTAGCATTATGATAGTGGTCTTGCACAAGCTTTAGCACTGAGCTCTGTATGTCTGCTAAACACTGTAAGAAATACTCCTGATTAGATGCTCATCTGAAAATACTCACAGACACCAAACGGTCTCCTTTCCTCAATTCTCCACAGAGGTCTGCAGGACCCCCGGCTAGGATGAAGGAAATGAATATGCCCTCTCCGTCCTCTCCACCCACTATGTTAAAGCCAAGCCCTGTAGAGCCTCGATGCAGCACCACCTTCCTGGGTTCCTTGCATAAGCTAAAAATAAAAACACGTGTCCTTATTTCAACATTAAAAAACTAAACCTACAGACTCACAGCATCATAGACAAACTATTCATTTTGTCCGAAACAAACAGTTATCAAAGATCACATTTAATGACAAGGCCACCTGTGAAAAGAAGTCTCTTATGCTCACCAAGGCGGTTTTAATTGATCAAAATACAGTAAAAACAGTAATACTGTAAAATATCATTACAGTTTAGACACGGTTTTCTATGTTAATATATTTAACATGCTATAAAAATATATGAGCATCAAATTTCTGCTTCCAGGTGCCTTGAACACTTCTGTAAGTGCATTACTAAATATGTGAGTTTCAAACCAAGGGGCAAATTGAAAGGATTTTTTCTGTGCCACAAATGAACACTCCTTTAAGAGTGCAAGGTCAGTGTGTATAACTGGCCTCTTGGAGGCACTGCTGGTCTAATTCTACTACACACAGCCACAAAACAATCCTGTGGCTAATTTACAATACTGATACTGTAAAATCAAACACCATTTTATCAAATCATTTCATTGCTATAAAAAACAACAATGAATACAATGACATCTAGAATGGGCCACATGCTTCTTTCAGGCTGCATTAAATTTCTCCTGTGCACCTAAATAGTCAGATTAATAGAATCGTTCGTTCTGCTGGATTACGACAATCTTGTTTATTCATTTTCTGGCAAGCTGGCTAAGAGGCTTGATGATGCACAGTGGTTTTTATGAAAATGAACCCACGCATCAAATGGATGGGCTAAATTTGGAGCTTATCAAATTGCTAAATTGGCAATGATGTGTCGTTTTGGGTCAGAATTCTCTGTCTAAAAGTAATAAATGGATAAATGGCATTACCGCACCTTTTTTTTGCAACCAGTTAGATTTTTTTTACTGTGCTCTCTTACAGTGGGCCAATTCTAATTTTAAAATAGATTTAAACTTGTAAAATCATCACATGTTTCTCAGACGTGGATGACATGCTGAAAGGGTAAGTGCCATCTGCCCTCTCAACTGACAACTCCCTCAGAGAGGCATTGGCAGCTTGGGCCAGCTGACCGGAGTAAAAGTAAAAAGCAATTCGATACTCCCGTGAACTATATCAAAAGAGTTCAGAGAGCATCTCATCCACTAAACAGGTCATGATATCATCCTGAACATCACATATGGGCATCACAGTACTGACTTGTTCTGGCATCACATTATAAAAATAATCTTGAAGCAGCTTGAAGCTCCCCTTTTGTTGAACTCAAACAATAAGCTTTTAAGTACAAGATTAATCTGGTGATCAACTGATGATACTAAGTGTACCACAAAATAATGACAGGAAAACACCTTTCTGTTGAGTTGCACAAAATCATTTACAGCACCACCAATATGTAGTCTGAAAAAAAAATGAATATTATGAGCCACTCCTTTTAATCAGTCACTGAAAAAGACTCACAAACTACTCTTTCATCAAAGAAAGGAACTAAATCAGGAAACTGTATCAATACCCAGCCCTTGTAAGGACCATGATTTGTTTTGTTTATTTAAACAGTAAAAGAGTAAAACGTTGATCCATACAGACAGACAGCAACGCATTGCTGGACACTGCATTATGGCAAAAAAAAAATTGAGTATAAGAGCCATTACAGATTTATGTAGACATTTTTTGACAGTACCTGGTTACATCATCATCCCCCACCGTGGTTTTTGGGGTCGGAGAGTAGCGTCCAGAATGCACCGGAGGTAGCGGCTGGCTCAGATAGCTTGGAGGGCTGATATGGTTTTCCATGTGTTGCGAATAGGCTGAGAAAGAGAAAAAACAGGCACAGACATTAAAACCGGTCATAGCAACAAGTCTCAAACATCTTGATCTGCATTACCTAAAAGCTTGCATCAAAGAGTTCCAAGATCTCTTTTTACCCAGTCCTCCAGAAATGCACAATTATATGCTATCCATTTTGCATCCCTTTGAGAAACAGACACACTCTGACAGTAAATGATACCCTGAGCTGAGCTTTTAGCACCTGTGCCACTACTGTGGCTTCACTTTCATAGATATCCATGTGGGGGAAATAGATCTGGGGGTCAGTGTGAAACTGAGCCTATCCTTATTTTACCATCTTTGTTACTCTGTAAAGGTCTCATTTGAAGCACACAGTTAGCTGAGCTCATGACAAAAGGCCTGGGTATAGGTGCATCATCATATGAGAGCTGTTGACTGGAAGTATGATCCATACTTGCATAATCACAAAATGATTGTAAAATGGGGAAAATAGATATTAGTATAAGTACTGAATGATTTTCTCAACTATCACAAAGAGCTTTGTTTTTTAACATTCCCTTTATTGCTTTATGAAGAGAGAGAGAACAAAACAAAACAAAACAACACACACACACACACACACACAAAACTGGGATGTTTTCAGCCTCTAGGAATTGTGTACAGATCCTTGCAACATGGGGCCGTGCATTATCATGCTGCAACATGAGGTGATGGTCGTGGATGAATGGACAACAATGGGCCTCAGGTTCTCGTCACGGTATCTCTGTGCATTCAAAATTCCATCAATAAAATGCACCCGTATTCATTGTCCATAATGTAAGCCTGCCCATGACATAACCCCACCGCCACCATGGGCCACTCAATCCACAACGATGACATCAGCAAACTGCTGAGCCACACAATGCCACACACGCTGTCTGCCATCTGCCCTGTACAGTGAAAACCAGGATTCATCCTTGAAGAGAATGCTTCTCCAAAGTGCCAGACACCATCGAATGTTAGCATTTGCCCACTCAAGTCAGTTACGACAACAAACTGCAGTCAGGTTGAGACCCTGATGAGGACAACGAGCAGCAGATGAGCTTCCCTGAGACAGTTTCCGACAGTTTGTGCAGAAATTCTTTGGTTATGCAAACCCGTTGTTGCAGCAGCTGTCCAAGTGGCTGGTCTCAGACGATCTTGGAGGTGAAAATGCTGGATGTGGAGGTCCAGGGCTGGTGTTGGTTACACGTGGTCTGCGGTTGTAAGGCCGGTTGTATGTACAAACTCCCTGAAATGCCTTTGGAGACGGCTTATGGTGGACATTCCTGCAGTCAGCATGCAAATTGCATGCTCCCTAAAAACTTGTGACATCTGTGGCATTGTGCTGTGTGGTAAAACTGCACATTTTAGAGTGGCCTTTTATTGTGGCCAGCCTAGGGCACACCTGTGCAATAATCATGCTGTCTAATCAGCGTCTTGATATGCCACACCTGTCACAGTGTCTGGGTTGTGTTCCCTGGGTTTCCACTAGGTGTCCTCCTTTCCCACGGTGTCTGTCACCTTATCACTTCCTGTTCCCTTATTTGGTCACCTTCCTCCTTGTTTGAGTTAATTGATTGTTCCCCACCTGACTCCAGTTCCCTCATCATCCTTCTGTGTATTTATACCCGGTCTGTCTGAGTCTGTGTTACGGAGTCCTTGTTTAATGTTTATAGTTATTCACGTCCATCACTTCTTGCCTTGCCTTACCTTCGTGTCTTGTTTATGTTCTGTTTGGATATTCTGGTTTTGACCCTGCCTGGACTGTTTACCCCTTTGGATTACCCCTTAAATAAAGGACTTACCTGCAATTGGTTCCCTCTCCTGTGTTTCCTGTAACACCGAACGCGACAGAAGGACTCCGTCATGCAAGGAACCAGCGGTATGTCTTTTTCCCGCTCCCCAGCCAGGATGGCGGAGCGGGGGGCGAAGTATCTGAAGTTGATCGCCCTCCGCCAAGAGGGCAATGAGGTGGGTGCCCTGGCATAGGTGTTCTGGTCCCTGGCCGAGGGCATGGGATACAATGACGCAGCCCTTAAAGACTATTTCAATGGCAGGCTGGATGATCCAGTGTCTCAGGAGGATATGGCGCAGTTAGAGACCCTGGAATTCTGGGAATTTGTGCGCTACCTGCAGCATCGGCTTCGGTGGGATGCCCCAGCCACTCCTGTCTCTTCCGGCGGGGTGGTCGTCAGCCCAGCACCACTGCCCAGGATGGCTACCAGCCAAGTGCCACAGCACAAGCACAAGCACAAGCACAAGATGGCCGCTAACCCAGCGCCAATGCCCAAATTGGCCACCGTTCCAGTGCCACAGCACAAGATGGCCGCCAACCCAGCGCCAATGCCCAAATTGGCCACCGGTCCAGCGACACAGTACAAGATGGCCGCTAGCCCAGCGCTAATGCCCACTTTGGCCATCGGTTCAGCGCCACAGCCCCAAGATGGCCGTCTGCCTAGCGCCACAGCACAAGATGGCCGCTAACCCAGCGCCAATGCCCAAATTGGCCACCGGTCCAGCGCCACAGTACAAGATGGCCACCGGTCCAGCGCCACAACCCCAGATGGCCGCCAGCCAAGCACCACAGTACAAGTTGGCCGCCTGTCCAGAGTCATGGCCCAAGATGGCTGCTTGCCCAGCGCCGCTGCACAGGATGAGACTCTCAGCTGACCCTCCGGAGTCGAGTCAGGTGCCACTGGACCCTCCAGAGTCGAGTCAGGTGCCAGTGGACCCTCCAGAGTCGAGTCAGGTGCCAGTGGACCCTCCAGAGTCGAGTCAGGTGCCAGTGGACCCTCCAGAGTCGAGTCAGGTGCCAGTGGACCCTCCAGAGTCGAGTCAGGTGCCAGTTCCAGAGTCGAGTCAGGTGCCAGTGAACTCTCCAGAGTCAGGGCTAGTCACTGCTGATCCTCCAGAGTCAGGGCTAGTCACCGCTGACTCTCCAGAGTCAGGGCTAGTCACCGCTGACCCTCCAGAGTCAGGGCTAGTCACCGCTGACCCTGCAGAGTCAGGGCTAGTCACCGCTGACCCTGCAGAGTCAGGGCTAGTCACCGCTGACCCTCCAGAGTCAGGGCTAGTCACCGCTGACCCTCCAGAGTCAGGGCTAGTCACCGCTGATCCTCCAGAGTCAGGGCTAGTCACCGCTGATCCTCCAGAGTCAGGGCTAGTCACCGCTGATCCTCCAGAGTCAGGGCTAGTCACCGCTGATCCTCCAGAGTCAGGGCTAGTCACCGTTGACCTTTCAGAGTCAAGTCAAGTCACCGGTGACCTTTCAGAGTCAAGTCAAGTCACCGGTGACCTTTCAGAGTCAAGTCAAGTCACCGGTGATCTTCAAGGACTGAGTCAAGTCACCGGTGATCTTCAAGGACTGAGTCAAGTCACCGGTGATCTTCAAGGACTGAGTCAAGTCACCGGTGATCTTCAAGGACTGAGTCAAGTCACCGGTGATCTTCAAGGACTGAGTCAAGTCACCGGTGATCTTCAAGGACGGAGTCAAGTCACCGGTGATCTTCAAGGACGGAGTCAAGTCACCGGTGATCTTCAAGGACGGAGTCAAGTCACCGGTGATCTTCAAGGACGGAGTCAAGTCACCGGTGATCTTCATGAACAAAGGCAGGTCACCTCTGATCTTTATGAACAAAGGCAAGTCACCATTGATCTTCATGAGCAAATACAAGTCACCAATGATCTTCATGAGCAGTGTCAGGCCAGCACCAATCTTCTGGAGTCCAGTAAGGACACCAGGGGATTACCAGAGTTTCATCGTCCCGTTGATCCAGCCGCACGGAGTTCTGCTCCGCCCTGGGGGGCTTCCGCCCTGACCACACGGTTGTGGTGGTCTTCTGCTCCGCCCTGGGGGACTCCAGTCTCCACCACACTGACGTGGTGGTCTTCTGCTCCGCCCTGGGGGGCTTCCGCCCGGACCACACGGTTGTGGTGGTCTTCTGCTCCGCCCTGGGGGGCTTCATGTTGTTTTTTGCTTTTTGTTTTTGTGTTCACTCCTGTCCCTGTTCCTCTCTGTTAGCCTGGCCTTCCGTCCCTCCCCCTGAACCTCCTCCAGTCCACCTCCCTCCTGGTCTCCCTGTTTTGTGTTTACATTCTGGTGCCTGTTCCCCATGTTTTTCTTTTCTGGCCCTCCGTCCCTCCCCCTGAGCCTCCACCTGTCCGCCTCCCTCCTGGTCTCTGTTTTGTGTATGTCGTGGAGCGTCTGGGAGCCGCTCCGTAGAGGGGGGGTACTGTCACAGTGTCTGGGTTGTGTTCCCTGGGTTTCCGCTAGGTGTCCTCCTTTCCCACGGTGTCTGTCACCTTATCACTTCCTGTTCCCTTATTTGGTCACCTTCCTCCTTGTTTGAGTTAATTGATTGTTCCCCACCTGTCTCCAGTTCCCTCATCATCCTTCTGTGTATTTATACCCGGTCTGTCTGAGTCTGTGTTACGGAGTCCTTGTTTAATGTTTATAGTTATTCACGTCCGTCACTTCTTGCCTTGCCTTGCCTTACCTTGTCTTCGTGTCTTGTTTATGTTCTGTTTGGATATTCTGGTTTTGACCCTGCCTGGACTGTTTACCCCTTTGGATTACCCCTTAAATAAAGGACTTACCTGCAATTGGTTCCCTCTCCTGTGTTTCCTGTAACACAGAATGCGACAACACCTGAGAAGTGGATGGATTATCTTGGCAAAGGAGAAGTGCTCACTAACACAGATTTAGACAGATTTGTGAAGAATATTTGAGAGAAATAGGCCTTTTGTGTACATAAAAAAAAGTCTTCGATCTTTGAGTTCAGCTCATGAAAAATGGGCAAAAACAAAAGTGTTTTTAATTTTGTTCAGTGTATGTATCTATCCAGGTCTTTTTCTATTACTTATCCTCTGAAATGAGTTCTCTGATTGTTGTGAGATGTATATTTGTGCTCAGTTGGCTGGAAGCAGCAGTGGCAATAGTGTTCTCTCTACAGTACTGCACTATGGCCTATAACAGAAAGAGAGGCTTAGCTGCAGAAACCTTTTTTACCCTCAGGCGAAGCAGAGTGCAACAGAGTGGCACAATAAAAAAAAAAAGCCCAACAGATGGTAAAATGCATGCTTTATGGCACTCCATAGGGACAAAAATTTAATCTACTGAAACAAAGGCTCCCCCTCTGCAAAACACTAACCAAATCAAGCAGATCAGTGTGCCCAAAAAGCACTTGGACATCATCTTCAAGCTATAAACAGCATTATTTTACACCCTTATTCAGGCTGCTAAATAATTGTGCACACTTTACAAAATTATTTCTCATTTATTAATTCAAGACTCAGGTTTGCTCTTTGAGGCCTATGTACCACTGTTCTACATGCTGTCTTCTATGCATTAAGATACTGCTGCTTGGATTAGCAATACAGACTTGACCATGTGATCCCAGCCATGATTGAATTTGTGATTTGTCTTTTAAGTCAAGTAGAGAAAAGCATCCTTATCTGCTGGCTCCACTATAGATTATAGCCTAGTTATCTTCCACAACCTAATGAACAGCATTGCTTTCTTTACAGTGATCAGAACTTAAAAAGAAACCTCCCATGTGACCGATTTGAAATGTGCTACAAAGTCATCAAACAAATATGCATGGGAGAATCAATGTCAATACAACATCAGAACAACACAATACTCTTATAGGCATAAAATATAAAATGAAAAGTTTGGGTTAAATAGTTTATTTTAACTGAATGAAATAATGAATGTTTGTAGTAAATGCTGAGGTTGCCTCATGTAATATCCTGTCCTAAAGTTGAATGTAATGGTAGTGATTGACAGATCCTTTCTTCCGTATTATGGTTCTGAGTAAAACAAATTATGTAATAAAAAGTAGAGCTGGGATGTGGTTCTAACCAACTGTAGTTGATTGGATGAAACAACATTGAGTTAAAAGAGAAAAAAAAAACTTTGAATGCATTAATTAACAATAAGATCCATCAAAATCCATTTAGAAAATAGCATCAATTTCCATTTCATGCCGACCAATACCAAAATTTGGTAGAATTTCACACTAGATCACACTAGAATTTGAGCACCCGTAATTAAAAAATATACATTCTACTGCAAACCTAGAGCTTTAATAATATCTTCTATTGGTCACAAGTTTCCACGTGATACAAATTCAAAGGTCAGATTTCACCTTCACCACCAGAACTGATTTCTTGACTTCATTTGTGACAAGTATGTAATATTTGTGACCGTAATGGGGGTGGTTTTTTATCTAATTGCCCCATACACATGGGGGATCAGTGCTAACAGTAGAGTTGTGCAGGCTTTGACTTTGAGATAGGAGTCATCCTTCATCATACTGGGGTACATGGCAAGCATCCTGTTTAAAGATTAAAACGAGTGTCTCTAAGGGGAGCCGTGTGGGGTGCATCAGGAGGGGCAGAGAGATCAAGTGCTTTTAATGATGAAAGCGTGTCTGATTGAGTGGTGCAGTTTTCTGTCTGTACGTGTGTTACTGTGTGTCTGGGGTCCACAGCCTTTGAAGAGCTTAGCAGTGGAGAATGAGGGTGGTAGATTATGTAAATGTACATTAACTTTTAGGTAACTTTCATTTAACAGACTTGAGCTTACTAGGAAATGATTTTGTCTTCAAAAGTCTACATGTTGTAGGTCAAAAGTAGTGGGGGCTTTGAAGCAACAGTACAAAGCTAAAGTCCCTTTTACATGACTTGCGTCAGGCTCACATCTCTCAAAATAAGCATCCGGCTGTGCTTTGATATCCACATGAACAGCACGTTCAAGAAGTTCCATCAGCGCAATTATTTAATTGTAATTTTTTTTTATTGTCATTGTCTGATGCATTCCTATGAACACCATGCCATGTCTATGACATCTTTAACCATCCTGCCAAGCCTTATCAGTGCCAGTGCCATTAAGACAATAATACTTCTAATCAAATCAATGTGGAGAAAGGAGAAACCAGATCCAGATGAGCAGTCTTAAAAACACTTCCACACAGTTCAGACAGATCATAACCCTCAGCATTACAGAGTCATTAGTGCCTTGTTAAACGGTGCCATAGAATGCATTAATACAATATTATAAAATGTTATCTGATGTCCCCAGAGTGTGTATAAATTTTTTTATAGCTTCTTGAAATTGCCACTTTAAGGGGATGAGCCAAAACGCCCTGTTTATGTGTATGTCCCCTTTAAATGAAAATGAGCTGGTGCTCCCGCCTCCCTTCCAGTGTTGCCAAGTGGGCTACTTTAACACTGTTGCTGGGGGTTCTTTTTTTTGTGTCTGCAGGAGGGTTTTGTAGCAAAAACCTGGCAATAGTGCTACCTTCTCAGAAGAGTGAGGAGCTTCAAGAGCTCATGCTCGTGGCATACCAGTGTTATGGTGACCGTGTTACTGACTTCACACATTGATAACTACCTCATTCCAATTCACGATCATTCTGGTAGCACGTGAAGGCAGCATTAGTGAAAACAGGCATTGGCAATGGTAGCTTTAGGAACATTAGTCTTACAGTGTCAGGCCAAGAAGCTCTTTTGGAAAACAAAATATGATGCGTGATGCTTACTTTGTCTAATTTTTTGCACAACTCCAGCGCTGAACTAACCCTCGTTTGTGAGGCAGTCAAGTCTAGGGTGGCCATGCATCCAGATTTTGGCCGGACAGTCTGGATTTTAAGCCCCCTTTCCAGCGTCCGGTGCAGCCTTAATACGGACACTCATTTGTCCTCCTATTTGGAGTTGCAAAAACCCGCTCTAGTATCTTTATTAAGATGCAGCATTATAGCGTCTAATGCCGTAAGATCTCTGGTCAAACAAACGATTGGCTGAAAGCAGTGTCAAATAAATATCTGATATCATTGTTTAAAAAATTTAAACAAACCTCCACTTGCTGGCTACATCATATCATCACATTAACATGCCAAAATATCAGACCTCGTTTAATCCAGATTGGACAAAAGAGCATTAATTTACAGCAAAAAAGCAGTAAAGACGCTTTTCATGGATTTTGCATTAGGGGTATAACGATTCACCGATATGGATCGATACTTCGATACGATGTCTGACGATACAATGGATCGATGCCACACGTAAAATATTGATATCTGTAGTATAAATATAAAGTATAGGCACCATTTTGAACTGTCAAAAGTTGACATAATGTCCGCCTATGCATTATTGCCAACATGTGCATTGCTAACTCATGTATCTGGACTTGATATAAGGACTGCCCCTGCCCGAATGCACAAGGTGAAGTATAAAAGATCCTCGGGACTGTTGTCAGAACAGAAGTTTTCAGCACACACGTCTAAGCGCAAGCTAGCACAGACAGCCGTGTCTAGACCGCACAAATACTAAATCTTCTGCTTTTTTTGTGCTTGGATGAATAAATACGGACAAAATTAAATAAAAATGCACGTTCTGGCGAATATCCTAGTAAACACAGTCGGTTAGACATGTCTTAACGTAAACAGTTGAGAAAGAAAAGGCATGCGTATCAATATATTAACCTGTTAACTGTCGGTTCCAATTTTTTGAGCATAGACGTAAAAATGACATTTCAAATTTAAACGGTTATAACTTTTGAAAACTTTGGTCCACAGACTTAAGGTTGGTCTCTTTTTAAAGCAGACACTTGCCAGATTATTGTAGAAGTGAACAAATTATAAATATAAATAAATAAATAAATACTTGTACAGATTTTTCATGATTTCATCTATGCATCACTATTTCAAAGTAAAGGTCAGAATGCACTCTCTGACTCTGATGAGTACTCTTCTTGCATATTAATAAATTACAGTTGCTTTGTAAAATATTTCAAAAATCAGTCACCAAATATCAAAACTACAGTCTTTAAGCTTTCCAATGATATATAGTTTGTCAAGATTACTTTAGGTTCAGACTAAGATATTACTGTTTAAAACATCCATGCTTCGTTCTTAAAGTGAAAGCAAACTAATAATAAATAAAGTGCTCACTGCTCCTGACTAAATAACTGTTGTAACATCAAAAATGATTAATCTATTTAATTTATACAGTGAAGACTGTGCAGTCAATTTGACATGTGATTAGCCTTACATTTTTGTATCATACCTGGAAATTTATTTTAGACTGAGCTGAAAAACCTGAAAAGCACTGTTCATTGAACTTATGTCTTTGTTCTATTGTATTTATTTTCTGCTATTGCTTGTAATGTGGTTATCTGTAGAAAAGATTTTCAGAACTGAGCCCATAGTAGCAGCCAGAATTGTTTTTACCAATTGTTTATTTTATATATATATATATTAGGGGTGTAACGGTTCACAAAATTCACGGTTCGGTTCAATACAATACATTGGTGTCACGGTTCGGTTCGGTACGTTTTAGATACAGCAAAAAGAAAAAATTGGCAGATAAATTTCCTTGATTTTTAAAAAATGTTTTATTTATTAAAACTAACAAAGTATGTTTTTTTTTTTACATTGAACAATGATGGAGCTATTCTTTACCCATCTTCTATGGTGTTTTCTTAGCAGCATACTGTATAAAACAAAAACAGCTCCTTATAAAAAAAAAATGAAAATGTTATATTAGTTATGAACAAATACAAAGATGTAACTTTTTATATGGAACTCTATAACTCTTTATATTGAGTGTGTTTTTACTCAATTGGTTCTCTATAGGGCTTATGTTTTTTGGAACAAAGCAGGAATTACGGTCTGTCTGAAATGGGCTCGTGAAGGAATATTGTAACGGGGCTCAATTACATTAAGCATGTTCTTAAAACCTACGTTTTCCACTACAGAGTAAGGCGCTCGCTCACTCAGTTCGCGCTGAAGGCTCGTTGCAAAATGGCTAATGTGATTAACAGACCAGAAATAGAAGATCCTCCAATAACCAACAGGTCTGGTGTTTGGGTGCACTTTGGATTCCCTGTAAGCTATAATGGTGATGATAGAATGAATGGTAAATAGTAAGGTCTCATATCCGCGGCTATAACGTAAATGTAGCCTACCAAACGCCGTGGTGATGTCTTTTGCCCTGTTTGAATCCGTTGGAAATGTCTGTCTAAATGCTGCGGGGATAGTTTTCATGCGTGTATGTTTCTCCCTTTTTCCGTCTTTTCCCAGATACTGACACGCTAAGGTGATGTCGGCGTAAATGAGTTGACATGTTTCAAGTATTCCCGCTGGTGTTTTTTTTTTTTTTTTTTTACTCCTGCTGGTGTACCCTAGACGCGACATATCGTTGTTTTTTTTATCCACCACTCTCTTGACATCACCATTATAGCTTACAGGGAATCCACAGTGCACCCAAACACCAGACCTGTTGGTTATTGGAGGATCTTCTATTTCTGGTCTGTTAAACGCATTAGCCATTTTGCAACGAGCCTTCAGCGTGTATTACTGAGTGAGCGAGCGCCTGACTGAGTAGCCTTAACATAAACATATAAGTTGGTGTTTTTTTCTTCTTCGGGGGTGTCAGGGGCGTTGCCTGTTACCTCGTTTGGGTTATTGGGCTACCTTGTTGAACGCATATCATTATATTTCACAATTTTTTTTATTTTCCAAATATAATTAATTAGTCCAACGAACCGTTCGGTCCATAATGCGTACCGCGTACCGAACCGAAAGCCTCGTACCGAACGGTTCAATACGAATACGCGTATCGTTACACCCCTAATATATATATATATAAATATATATATATATATATATATGAAAATTGTAGAGTCACACTGAAGGCATCAAGGGCTATTTGACCAAGAAGGAGAGTGATGGGGTGCTGCGCCAGATGACCTGGCCTCCACAGTCACCGGACCTGAACCCAATCGAGATGGTTTAGGGGTGAGCTGGACCGCAGACAGAAGGCAAAAGGGCCAACAAGTGCTAAGCATCTCTCGGGGAACTCCTTCAAGACTGTTGGAAGACCATTTCAGGTGACTACCTCTTGAAGCTCATCAAGAGAAAGCCAAGAGTGTGCAAAGCAGTAATCAAAGCAAAACGTGGCTACTTTGAAGAACCTAGAATATGACATTTTCAGTTGTTTCACACTTTTTTGTTATGTACACTAAGTAGACATCCAAAAGGCCCTTTTTACCGCCGCACGTACCACCGCGGCGGCGGTATAAAGTGCATTTGCAGCATTTGATCGCTGAGTGGCGCTTTAACCACAAGTTATCAAACAAGCGCATCAAAGCACATTTTCGCTAATAGACGTCAGTTTTGCCTCACTGATGTGTTAGATTTGATGGCTTCAGTCAGGGAAAATGAAAGAAAAACACTGTAGTTAAAATATTTAATATTTAATATCCACAGACGAAAGTTTGGTACTTATGAAGTTATGTGCATTTCTTAGAACGAATTCAAGCAGGATGTCAAGCCTGTGCCTGAACCTGTGATTATATTTTCTCTAATCTACATGGTATTAAACCATATTTTAGATTTGACACATTTAAAAGGTGTGCAGTATTATTTATATTATATTATGCGTTATATTATTCAAAAGAAATTGTGGTTTACTTTGCATTGGAGCATTAAAAGTGGTAGCCTATTTTAGGGGGGTTGGCTACATGGATTAATTTGCAAAATGTCAATATAAGGATTACTTTATCACAGAATATCTGTTTTCGGCGGCACTTGTTTAGTTTAAAAGTAGACATGTCAAGCTTTCTATAGATATCTCTCTCATGTATTTTCGTTGAGTAGGCCTATTCATGAAGTTACAGTTCATTTTAATGACGTCTTTGTAAATGAAGATCGGCGCAGACAAAGGCTGCAGACAGCACACCTTGTTTGTTATCTTTATATAGCACACAGTTTTGTTGTTATTATGTCTGTATCCAAAAAAAGTAGACCCTTTACAGATTCGATTGATGTATTGCTCTTATCTGTACGATTAAAACTGAAAGTGTCATTTAAGTTCTTTTCGGGGTTATCAGGAGAAAATATCTCATAACGCATATCCGTGTTAATCGACTCCAGAGGGTTAATAAAACAACATGCATTTTTGTTATTAGTTACCTGTCCTTTAACTTATTGGGAAAAAGACATTTGTCCGTAAACTGATTAAGAAATTGTTGCATGTTTAGATGTGAAGCACTGTACAATGTCATTCCCATTATTTAGGCCTAATTTGCCTAAAACAAGAAACGAATATTAAAATATAAAAATTAAACCGGCACGATTAAATCTTTGAAACTCTAAAGAATTAATAAAACTTCCTCACAATTAAACTCAAGTTCTCTCATTATAATCAACAAACATTCACACGAAGTTAAAAAAAAAGCTTTAGTAATTGACAACTAAAGTAATTTTAAAGGGAACCTTCTTTACTTGTTTTTAAAGTAGGGTAATATCATATAGCCTAAAAAAAAATCCCTGTTTTTTTTATTTTAGAAAAAAAAATCAGATTTATGATTTAAACCGATTTTTAAATCAATATTCAAATGACGAAGAAATTTTACAAAACAAGTTTTAATATAGTTCTTCATCATTCATTTAGCAGTCAAATTTATAACTGCAACAAGATGATAAAAAAACAGTACTGTTATTACCTTAATGCTGGAAAGATGCTATTTTTTTAATACTAGCCCATCATGCATCTAACCATCCACTCAGCTTTAAGAGCTGTTCAGATTAAAACTGCCAGCTCCGCAGTGAGTCAGTGTCATGGACAGAGGACCTGTTAATATTTTTTCTAGTTTATATTTCCATCTCGTTATGCCACTGGTTTAGATTTTTTATTTTTATTTATTTTTTCTTATAGAACTTATTTGTAAATAGAGCAGTCACTGTCTGTGTCTACACCGGACGCGAAAGTTGTCATCTGTGCCCCACAGCGAAAAGTGTGTCTAAACGTGATGACATCACACTACAGTGTCAAATCATCTGAACGCAGTGTCAGAACATTTCATCATAAACAGAACGAGCATTAGTTCACTGATGGGGATCGAGTCCAGTGCATCCATCACTGTGTACTGTTGTCTTTTGTTGGATCGTTCCACTTGTGTCCGGTGTAGATCTGGCATGCGTTTTTTTATTGTTTTATTTTACAGCCCTGCTTGTTTTAATGTTTTTATTAAATATCTGTATTGACTGCATGGTCATATTATCGAATTATTTACTGCCATGATGCGACCTACAAAAGTAAAGCTCGGCGAGTCGATGAACGAGCATTGCTGCAGGTTGATTTTCGGCGGATGTGCTGTGCTTGTGTTCCTGCGGTCGTCTTCATTTCGTCGGGTGAAACATCTCTCTCGCTCCGCAGCAGAGTCTGTGAGAAGCAACAACTTCCCCTCCACGCGCTCTGATACCAGAAACATAACATAGCATGTAAAATAATAATAATAAAAAAAATAACTGGAGAGTTTCAAAGTGGCTTAAGCTATTTTGTGTAAACTTTTTTCCCTATAGCCTATCACATGCCAAACTAATAACATTGTAAGCATTACATCTTTAATTGCTGCTTTCTGCTGTGAAAATTTTGTTTGTGATGAAAATAACAGTATATTTTTGTCAGTTTTTTTTATCTAAACAGATCGATTAACTTCAAGATTTCAAAATCAGATAGCATGCTGATAATGTAGCACTGTAAGATTACATTTGTTTGAACGCATTATTGCGAAAGCGATTGAGTGTGAATCTGTTTAAATCATGCTTTAACCCGAAAATAATCAGTAAAAGAAACAGACAAACTCTTAACATCCCGCTGTACTCTTGCAGTCAACCTTCTGATCAAGCTAAATATGTTGGCTGTTGGCATGAATTTTACTGTGATAAGAAGCTCATATTCAAGTGTTTGTGCAAAAATTATTAATGTGCATTAATGACAGGGAGGCGCCGTCTCATCACTTTAATTTTTCATGATAATGAATGTATAATTTTTTAATTAACATAATATCGTGGTGTCTCACATAGGTACATTAAAAATATATCTACTGAAAGCTTGAAATGTTTTTAGACGAAAAGGAATAGTGTAATGTGTGAATGTTGCATTTCTCTCGTCGGAGAGAGCCAGCACAGTGAATATAATCAAAACAACAGTCGTATATAAACCGGTTCAGCAAGTGAAAGCCTCTGTCCATATGAAAGAGCAATTCACACTTTTATCTCGACCCCCATAATCCATGAATAACTACCCAAAACTCAACCCCCTCCAGCTGAACAGAATTCGGTCTGTGTTTTGGCTCTGAGGAACGGTGTGTTACTGGGCTGAAACATGCTTGCACTCAGCAGTACTCTTTGTATTCATAATTTTCTCGCAGCCCATATTATTATTTTCACAAGACCATAATGATAATAACAAATCATCAATTAATAATTAATCATTATTTTACGAAAATCATTGTTATTTGGGATCGTGGATGTTTGCGGGAGGTTTTAAGACCAAGCGGAATCCTCTGTTCCCGCCTCACAGCGCACGGGTCTCGAGGCTTCACTGTCTGCGGTTTGACTTTACTGAATCAGATTGAGGCCAATACAACTTATTGATCATGAGCCCAGGGCCAGCGCAAGCTCAAATTCTGCTATAGGCAGAGCACAATCGTGCCGCCCCCTCACATTCACAATTAGGGATCCTTAAGATGCATGTAAACATTTTTTTTTTAATCTATGAAATTACACTAAAATAAAAACGTGCAAGCATGTTTTCAGAGTTTTTAATTTTTTCATTCTGCAAAAAGGTGAAAAGGGTAGCCTACACAATGCAACAGCTAAGTATAAATTCTGTTTTATAGGCTAATAGATAGTGTACAGAATAAAACTAAACATGTGCACTCAACTTTTTAGCTCACAAAACTGGAGTTTTCGATTGTTTTCTTGACTGATACACACATTCACACACCTACATTTCAGAAGCGTGCGCGTCGGGCTTTCGCAGCGGCAAACGCTTTGATTGCGTCCTCGAGTTTAACTTGTACTTCGGAGATCATTTTTATCAGTTTAAGCTTTGAGAAACTGCGTTCTCCATAGCTCACAGTGACAGGGAGAGTGGGAAGCACTCTCAATGCTACAAAAATATTTGGAAAATTGTTTTCCATCCCTTTTTCACAGATGAATTTAAGCGCATCCTGTGGTTTAGATCCAGCAACCAGGCGTCTGCCCAAAGCAGTCAGCTCTTCAAACAATTCATGCCCATCAACATCTCGCGAGTCTCCATGAGTCAGGGCCTTTTCCAGTCCTAAGCAATCCTGAAGGCTATTCTATTCTCCTTTTCTTTGAGAGATGCGATGTCATCTAAAAATCCAAATATGGGCCCATGGTCTATAAGCAGCGAAAAGCCTCTTCCACGGAGGCGATTACTCATGACCAGATAAATTTATACAGTTTGACATTTTTGGATATACATTAAAGTATTTTGCATACATATAGACCTACTAATAGGGCGCTGCCGTGTGGGAATTTTTATTCGAAATGTAAAGTTTTTTTATTTATTTATAGCTTTTATTTTATTTATACCTAATGTGAAACAAACAAATAAATTAATAATTCTCTCTCTCTCTCTTGCCATCTCTCTCTCCGCCCTGGCTGAGCTGCCGCCCTAGGCGGCTGCCTAGTTCGCCTATAGGCACGCGCCGGCCCTGCATGAGCCCAACATTTAGCAAGGCAGGAAAATTCTAACGGAAGGAAGACGTATATCATTGAGCTAATGCTGTTAAACAGAGAGAGAGAGAGAGAGAAACTAGTCTAGGGCTATTCTTAAACTTGGAGCTCATTATATTGAAGTAGCCTACAAATCCAAACACCAGAAACATTATGCATTTTATGAATAATGAAATGTTATGAAAATTATACATTTTATTTATTCACACTGTATGGTTGAAATAATATTTTAGTTCACAACTTTAAGTTCCGTTGTTTAAAAAAATGCTTTATTGGCTAATGTTTCATAAACCTTCGGTTGCTCTAAAATGCCATTATTAATTTCACAGTATTTTTACCACCTAAATGACTAATCTTTAAACGTGCAGTATGGAATTTTTGGCCACCAGGGGTCACTCAATCAAAATAATAACATAAGACGTACTTTGATGACGTCGGAAAAGAGAGTAGGCTCATGGGAGTTGTTGTTCATTGGAACACGCGCTCTGTCGCTCCCCACATTCCTCACTCATTTTAACTGAGGCCGGCGACAAACTGGATGCGTGGCGCAAGCGTCTCAGCTGCGTGGCGTGTCAGTTTTTAATTCGGCTCCCATGTTAATAGGTTAGAGCTTGCAGACTGCCTGTGTGAGCCGCGCATCTCAGGCGCGGCTCAAGGCGCGCGGAAAACGCGTGCTTGCTAGAAATAGAACCGACGCCTATTTTTCACGCGACACGCGCGTGTTGGAAGCGTTTACAGGCAAAATATAATAGGAAAATATGTTTATATGTAATTTTGTACACAAATACATATTAATTCATGACATTTTGATGTTTGAAAGTCTATAGGTTGACATAAATTCAGATATAAATGTAATTTAAAAAATAAATAAATAATTATCGATTTTCAAATATTGCACCTGTCAAACATAGTCTATTTTGCCGTCAATACTGTTGACGGTGTCCTTTATCAGTAGGCTTTATATTTATGTTCAACATGAAGTATAGATATTGTTGTCATGAAGACAAGAGCCTGGTCTGTCAGCGGTCTCCCTTCACCTACAGCAGCAGCAGCCTAGTATTTTGACAATCACGAGAGATATATGAATTATCAGACCCCTATCAAATCAATATTCCATCTAGCTAGTAGTAATATATGTTAAAAAAAACACGGTTGCCTTTCGTTAATAATTATAATTACGTTTATACTATGATATCGAACAAGATAGTGAACTGCATTTGAAGCTACTTTATCCAGCTATTATACTATACATGAGAGCTAGTCCGTCTGCGTTTTACACAAGACATCATCGTTTCACAAAATATACGGATAGATATAGTTAGCTGAATGGATGCATACCTGCTTATTAGAATGCAAGCATCTCTCTGTAGTTTCAGCTTGTCACGAAGCTCTCTCTATCTTGGAAATGCAACTCCAATATTTATCCGTGTCTTGTTTGTTCTCTTGTCCCAAAACCTTCTCAGGTCATTTATTTCACCCGTACGTTTGACTGCGCTTCACAGAACGTGCAGGCAAAGCATGATCATGATCCATAACTAAGTTATTGATTGAGGTATAAATACGAATATAAACAATATAAATATAAAATATAATAGTCTCGATCAAGGCTAGCTACTACTTTTTCTTCTTCGTCTCGTCTTTGCTTCTGTTCACCTTTGTATTTGGCGGTTCCGCAGGAAGTTAGATAAACTAGAGGGGTCAAAGTTTATATGACGCCATAGACGGGCGACAAAACGGAAATAAAGAAACGTGCCATGTCTTCTAATTAAACTATAATTTTCTCTGGATTTGAAAGTTCGTGGAAACTTTCGGGATAATGTAAGTACACAACTAAAAAATATATATAACATAGATATAGTGATATCTGCTATTTTTAGAGCAGAAAAATTACATATTGCGCCTTTAAAGTCACAATTCTATAATGGTCAAAATTACTCAGGCCAATGGTATTTTTTTTAATGACATTATTTTATTATTATTATTTGAATAATTGTAGCTTACATAAATAGGTAAAGCAAAACAAATATTCGGATTGTCCCTTATTTTTTCCCTTGTTTTCCTAAAGAATAAACACGTATTTTTTACAAGAACAAACATGATAACATATTATTAATTAATAAAAAATAATTTAAGCAATTAAAACCTTTTTTTAAACTTGAATTTAAATACTATTAAACTAACTTTAAATTCTCAAGGAGTTTATAAGTTAAAAAAAAGTTCTAAATGAACTTGTGTTAACAATATAATTAGAACAATATAATTCAATTTTTTTAAATGAACAATTCCTGTATAAAATGGGACAGCAACCTTTATATCAGTGGTTCTCAACCTTTTTTTCCAGTGGGCCGCACTATGGTCTAAGCGCAAGTCTACGCATATAATTTAAATATTACGTCAGCAATACAAGCCAACCTGATTTATAATATTATAGCCTAACTATTATGATATATAATCTATCACATTAATTGAAATAAACAATTCTACTCCCCATAAATAAAACACCTGATGCTGTCGGGAGCTGACCAATTTTGTGAGATTCAGCTTGAAAGCAATAACACAAAGAAGTTGCGATTGTAACGCCTGTGTACTTTCCGCATGAGCAATCCGGATGCAGACACGGCCAGCGCGGACGCAGACTTCTTCAATTTATACTTCTGAATGCACAGGCTGATGGTCCGCTCTGCAATTGCCCACAATTATTGCACATCTGACGTCTTTATATTCTTTTACTGACGGATTGCACAGGTTCGAGTAGCAATGAGCTTCTTCACTCTGCCTGCACATGTGCAATTTTGCTTTTGAAGCCTACTGACCACGCGCACCTGTCCGCGCGGTCATCTGCTCATGAGCCTCGGCACACACTCTCCAATGACGATAAGGATTGTTACATAGTGTATGGTGTTTCCATTTATCTGAACTTCTTCAAGTGAGTTGCGGGGCAAAAAAAAAAAAAGTTTGTACATGTTCATTCGCTGGCATTTTTTGAATTTCTTTTTTTTTCTCCCTTAAAAAACAAATGTATCCATTCTGATGCGCAATTTTACCTTAAAGGCAATTTACCTAATGGCTGTTGATGACTATTTGAATTGAATTCTGCCAAAGTGCACGCTTGTATGTGTTCGTTAAATGCTTATGCCAGTGTTCATGTCTGAAAATAATATATGAAGAAAAAAAAAATCACATAAAAACATTAGGATATAGCTTATATTTCATTAGTAGCATAATTTTTTTTTTAATTGATGTAAATAATACAATTTCAGAAAATTATATATAAAAAAAAGTTTATTCAGCATGTGGTTCGGGCCTCATTTGAATTCGTGACGGGCTGCGGGTAGAGAACCACTGCTTTATTTCAAACATTTTTAAATCGTCCACAGCTGAGTTTTGCGGGAGGCTGATCTGCACCAGATCGCGTGAAGTGAATGTAATGAACAAAGTCATTTTCAGATGCAATGAAAAAAAAAACCATGGATAACCTAGATTAGTCCCAGGCTCTGTTCTGAAGTAAAATAATTATAATTACTGTTAACCAAGAGTAACACATTTTTACCACATTTTAACGGATTAATCGCCTATTTTCATTTGCTGAATGTTTTCTTTATTTTTTATATTTTAAACACGCTAAAAATTAAATTAAGTTTGTCAGAGGAAAAAAAATATGAGTCGTGTATAGGTTTCATTTTAACGGATCAATAACCTATTTTCGTTTTTCTGCATGTTTTTTTTTAAACACGCTAAAAAATAAATCAGAGTTTGTGAGAGGAAAATAATAGGCTATAAGAAAATATTTTACAACAAATCCTTTAAATTTAACAAATTTATCAGAACAAAACAATAATTAAAATTATATAATTCTAATGGATAAATATAATTGCAGTATATAATAATATAGGCTTATTAATAAAACAAAAAAAAAACAAAATAATAATAATTTAAAGCTAAGCATAAGGTAAGGTTTGGCTTTCTCAATCGGGAGAAATCAAACGTTTCCATATTTGTGATGTTGCCCATTTGAAGCTTAACTATTATTCATGAGGTAAATAGGCTGTGTGCGTTTCAGTATCGAGCAAAAAAAAAAAAATCATAATTAACAATGTCAAAGTGCTCATGCTGAATGTCTGGTGAACGACTGCTGTTTCCAGTGAATATGTGCGCGAGGTACCAGCACGCTCAAACAGCTAAAACAAATAATACTTAATTTTTGGTCACACATAAGGCATAATTAAAAAATGCTGGTAGTTTGAAAAATCAAGAAAAATAACAGAGTTAATACTAATTATTGCTAAATGCTGGACCGTTCTGCATCGCTCTGCATATGGAACCTGAAGATTTTTTTAAACCAAGAATGAACCAAAATGAAAAAGAAATTAAAACATTTAGCTTATATATATTATATATATATATATATATATATATATATATAGGCCTTATATTTAATTACTGTTTAATAAAAATAGCATGCATATGATCCTCTGTGTTTAAGTCTTCTTTTAATTTTTGTTTAGTAGACTGTAGCCTAAAGGTCCTTTCACACTGGACGCGATTTTGACGCGCAAATAATTCGCGCGATGGTTTTATTTTTTGATCAGCTGTTTGTGTAATGAGTGCTTTCACACCGAACGCGAATGTGCTGAGGCGAAAAAACGACTTTTATTTTTTTCGCTTCGATGTCGATTTTTTTTTTACTTTTGAGGCGACAAAAAGGCTTCAGCCAATCACATACAAGGAAACAAAGGTGACGTCACAGCAAAAATGATGGATCTTCTGATTACTTGTATGTGTGTTCTATGGGCTGATGTTTTTAAGAGGACAGCTCACCTTAAGCAGACTGCCAGACGCTGCTCCGGATCAATTGGTTCCCTGAAGTTTGTGGTTTGTCTCGTCAGATGCGGTGCCACTATCTGAAGGAGCTCCTCGAATTGTCCCACAGACATCCGAAAGTAAGTGCGGAACCGGCCATGATAAAGTTTTAGCTCCTGTACAAGATTGGCATACTCCCCTTCAGACTCTCTGTTCTTTAGGACTGGTTGCACCCAAAACCTTCTTTTCTGTCTTTTAAAGAAAATGAAAAGCTCGTCTTCACTGGATGATGAAGTTGAAGTGTCCATTTTCTCAACTGTCGGCGCGAAAGTTTTGGAATGTTGAAGCTCTCTGAACGTCACAGACATCGCAAATTCGCGTCGCGGCTGATGTGAATGGTTGAGACGCGAACTATTCGCACGCGAACTATTCGCTTTTTCGTTTCGCTTTTTCGTTACGCATCCGGTGTGAAAGGGCCTTAAGACTATCCTACATTTAAAAAATTAACAAATTGTAATTTAAATGTTACAATGTTATATCATAATGTTATTGTTGTTTTACTTCCTTCTTTTATCTCATTTTACAGTTACATTCATTTCGCAATCCGTCCCTTTGCGCCACCTGGCGGTAGTTTCGCGAATGATTTTAACACGCGACTGAATTACAGTTACCCGCGGCACCACCGCGGCAGTACACGCGGCGGTAAGCCCCAGATAGGATGGCCACCTACTGTATATAATTCCATATATAATTCCACATGTGTTAATTCATAGTTGTGATGCCTTCAGTGTGAATCTACAATTTTCATAGTCATGAAAATAAAGAAAACTCTTTGAATGAGAAGGTGTGTCCAAACTTTTGGTCTGTACTGTAGGTCTACATCAAATTGTCCGGCAATGAATAGAGTAGGCTTTTTCAGAATCACTGTATCATGATACCATCGATATAATCGACAAAATTGTATTACTAGTACATTGTAGTTGCGAGTACACCAGAGTCCTATGCAATTATTCTTGCCTCACTAAATGCTGCAAAGTGTCCTCCTTTCTGGTGTTATGGAAATGGCCATTAGTAATGATGGACTAATGCTTCTCACCCAGGGCTGTGTGTATGCTAAAAGGGCAAAGAGCTTCAAAATGGGCAGGACTTTCACCGAGTATGTCATCATAGTCTGGAACTGCTTGTGTGGAGAGACGGTTTATGATTTTTTGGAATTATAAAACAATGAGTGAGTGGATTTTTACCATTATAGACTGGTTGTTTTCACACATTGCGGCCACACAACTCTGTTCAAACACCTTATAAAAGTGATTTTTTGGCATTATATGGCACCTTTAAGGGCAGGAGACATACGGAGGGGCATTTATACAGCATTGCCTTCACAACTCCTGTACAACATAGGCTTTAATGTCTGCAAGGGCGATACGTTCAGACAAGAGCAATCAATAGTAGTTTATACATCTCCTCTGTGGCCTATTAGTGCTCCTGCTTCCAGGGCTAAAGGACAGAGCACAGCAATACAACCACTGCTGGGCATGGGCTTCACACACTGCATTAGTCTGTACAAGTAAGACATATCTCCCTCCCCAACCCCATGTAGAACTCACAGTTGGTGATGTCAGGAGGGGCAAAACTGTCATTCATGAAGACACTATTGGGTTTAGCTACTTTCAAGTAGACCACGTCTGGGGTATTTTTCAAGGCAGTCACGGCATGCTCATGGGTAACTTCCTCCAGGCAGGAACTATTCACCTATGACACACACCAAAACACACACAGACATTAATCCATTTAACAAGCACAAAGTCATCAGCAACAGATGACAGACTGTTTCCTTACAGCAAGAAGTTTGTCTCCTATCTGCAGCCTCCCTTCTTTGTGTGCAGCTCCACCTTCAATAATCTTAGTGACGTAGATGCTATTGTCCCCTGGGATGTGCTGATTCCCAACACCCCCTGCTATACTGAAACCAAGACCTGGTATAAACCAAGATACAGACAAAAACAAAAAGTTATTTGATGGTGACAGCTAAATTTAGATAAGCTGCAATATATTCAACCCTATGACCTTGAACATCTTAATATGCAAAAACAGCAACCAGACATCATATGAAAAAAAAAAAGAAAGCTATTAACAGCAGCGAAATAATCAGCAATGTCTGGCATTATGAACATTCTCACACCACCACAACAACATAAAAATACTATCCTGTAATCTTTTAAATTCATTTAAAAGAGAGAGAGAGAGAGAGAGAGAGAGAGAGAGAGAGAGATAAACTGTTGCATAAATTATATGGCAAACTGTGTGTAAAGGCAAGAGAGAGAGAAATGTATCCATGGCAGCGGAAGCTTAAGGTCTTTGCAGTGTTGTGGAAACGCTGTGGCTGGCCTTAAAATAGCCCTGTTGCGTATTTGTGTGTGTGTGTGTATGTATATGTGTATATATATATATGTATATTTCACATTTCCCTAGAGGTGACAATGTCTAGGGTATCCAGATATAGAGTGACTTGAATAACCATACTCTTAACTTTGATCAGATATTAATCCCAAGAAATGATTTAGCCTTACTCTTGCTTTCCTAGTGTAATGGTAGGAGGTTTAAAATGTCAAATTTGGTTGGGTGAAACTGAAACTCTGTTCTTCACCATGCTGTTTGAAATAAAACTATGTAGTGCTACACTGAGTATAGCGGAATTAAATAAACTTTACCCATTAAATCATACAGTTCCAAAATATTTACATTCAAACTGACTTAACATTTAGAATTGGTATGACTTTTAAAATCCCAGATACACTGTCAAATGTCAAAAGCTGCACCAGTGTAAAATCAACTGCAATAATTAGGGGTCAACCAATATATTGCACGATATTTCAATTAAAAATAAATAAATTGAAATATCGGGTATCGGCCGATAAGTCTTTCCGTGTGGCCAATGTTTTTCAAAAAGGATTATGACACCATACCATGCATTTATGCTTCATCTTTAAGACAATAAGTAATAATAAAACGGTCATTACATGTTTATTCAGGAATATCCGCTGTATTTGATTGCCCATGACTGGCTTAATATTATTTACAAAAAAAAAAAAAAAACGAAACGAAACAGATCAGACACATACATCTTTATTATTAACCAACTATCCCATACAGTAATTAAAACAACTTGCTGCTCTGTAAATTATAGACCCTTTTAGTGCCGATGTCACAATTACGTCACAGCACTAGCAGGAGATAAAACAAAGGGAAAACTGGAGGAGGCCAATTCAAACGAAGATTTCAAAAAGAATTCAAAAGTAGAGATTTGGCTACATAAGGAGCTTAAAATATCATCTTGTTGTGATGTTGGGTGCCAGAATCAATGGAGTACAGGCTCCAATTTGAAATATTATCATATCTGCTGCCATTGCCAGACGGAAAAATTATGACAAATGTATTCATAATGCAAAAAAACGTGCAGACTGGACAGAAAGAAATCTATAAAAATGCTCACGTTTGTAGCGCACACTTCTTATCAGAAAAAGTTACAATAAAGTATTGTTTTTTGATGTTTTGGATTATGGTTTGTGTTATGCATCATTTCTTATCACACAACATGCAAGAGTAGCCTATTTCGTGTATGAAAATCTGAGTGCATGTGTGTAAAACAATAAAAACTGATGATTTATATGCTTAATCATCTGTAATTGTATATGCATTGTGATTGATTTTGGCCGTAATTTTTAAGAACTTGGTAAGAAAGAATAATCAAATACAAAAATTTGAAAATTTGCAGTTTCTGGATTTCTTATTTCTAGAAAATATTCACATCTTACTTTAAATGTAGGCCTACTGATTGCACTGATGTACTGATGCAACCGATTGTACTGATTGCAACCGATTGCACTGTATTTTACATATTCACTGTGTTTTATGTAAAATCATTTTCTATTTTTAACTGTTTTAAATTCATTTTAAATAAGTCCATTTTTAAATAATTTCCAAAGTTTTAAAATGGCTTGTTTTTATTTTTGTTTTATTATTTCTTCATGACTATTTTACTTTCTTCTATGTTAAGCACTTTGAATTACCACTGTGTACGAAATGTGCTATATAAATAAACTTGCCTTGCCTTGCTGTATGTAAAGTAATGTAATGGTACTTTAATGTCACTGTAAACTTGCATCATTTACAGGAGGTATACTTTAAAATAACTATTTAGCCATTACATACATAAGTCTTCAAATAATATATCTATTATATAAATTTTTTTTTTGGCCCAGATCACACTTATGTAGCTGTAAAAATTGTTTCCTGCTGATATTGAAAATATACATCTTCATGACTAGATAGACACAGGTGAGTTGCTCTTTATTATATATATTAGATTTCTCTATCAGGTAGGTGTAAATGTAAGTCACTCAAACGGAGGAAATCCTGTCAGATCTTCCATCCATTGAGTGAGTGTGTACGGGTTGGCAAGTCTGGTTTCATCCGTTAAAGTTAATTTTTTCAATAATAACCGCATCACAGACAGTGAGTTACCATGCATATTTAGGTAAATTCGGATTTTTCTCCAATCATTGTTAAAAAACAAGCTAACAAAACTTCATAACTAGCATTAGTGAAACGGTCTGGGGAATCTTTTCCGCCCACAGACAAAACGTCACATTGTTTACTAACTGAAAAGGGTTCCATATACTATTTTTGACATTAATTTATGAATATTAATTTGTTCATTAATATGAACATTAGAAAGGCTGCACTAAACCTCTTTCATTTAAGTGTTACCTCTGTTGTTCACATTTGAATTGTTTAGGTTTTATAATATATAAATATACACAAACAAACAGGTGCATCTAAAAAAATTAGAATATCATGGAAAAGTGCTTTATTTTTGTACAATTTAATTAAAAAAAGCTAATTTATATTCTAGATTTATTGCACACAAACGGAAATACTTCAAGAGTTGTTTTGTTTTAATTCTGATGGTTACGACTTACAGCTTAGGAAATGTAAAAATTCAGTATCTCAAAAAATTTGAATGCTCCATTTTGAGCTTGATTAGTTTGACTTTTTTGAGTATAAATACTGGGTACCACTTGGACTAGTTTAGAACATGTAACCACAATTATGGGAAAGACTACTGACTTGACAGTTGTCCAGAAGACAATCATCAACACTCTCCACAAGGAGGTTAAGCCACAGAAGATCATTGCTGAAAGTGTTGGGTCTTCACAGTGCGCTGTATCAAAATATATTCATAGAAGGTTGACTGGAAGGGAAAAGTGTGGTAGGAAAATATGCACAAGCAACAGGGATGACCACAGCCTTGGGTAGATTGTCATGAAAAGCCGATTCAAGAACTTGGGAGAGCTTCATAAGGAGTGGACTGAAGCTGGAGTCAGAGCATCAAGAGTCACCATGCTCAGACGTCTTCAAGAAGAGGGCCACAGCGGTCACATTCCTGGAACCAAACCACTCCAGAACCAGAAAAAAACGTCAGAAGCATTTCACCTGGGCTAAGGAGAAAAATAATTGGACTGTTGCTAAGTGGCCCACAGTCCTCTTTTCAGATGAAAGTAAATCTAGCATTTCATTTGTAAATCAAGATCTGGAGTCTGGAGGAAGACTGAGGAGGAAGAATGGAGAGGCACAGAATCCAAACTGCTTGAAGACCAGTGTGAAGTTTCCAAAGTCAGTGATGATTTGGGGAGCCGTGACATCTGCTGGTGTTGGTTCATTATGTTTAATCAAGTCCAAAGTCAATGCAGCCATCTACCAGGAGATTTTGTAGCACTTTATGCTTCCATCTGCTGACAAGCTTTATGGAGAATGCTAATTTAATTTTGCAGCAGGACTTTAGCACCTGCCCACAGTGCCAAAACCACTTCCAAGTGGTTTGCTGACCATGATATTACTGTGCTTGATTGGCCACCCAACTCACCTGACCTGAACCTCACAGAGAATCTATGGGGTATTGTGAAGAGGAAGAGAAGTAACATCTGACAAACAATACAGAGGAGCTGAAGGCTGCTATCAAAGCAACCTGGGCTTCAATAAAGCTTCAGCAGTGCCACTGGCTGATCTACTCCATGCAATGCCACGTTAAAGCAGTAATTTGTGCAAAAGGAGCCCCAACCAAGTATGGAGTGCATAATTAAAGCTGCTTTGGATATCTTGAACATTTCTGTTTTGTAAATCTTTTTTTGACTGATGGATTTTTGAATCATTTTTTGATATACTGAATTTTTAATTTTCCTAAGATGTAAGTCATAACCATCAGAATTAAAACAAAAAAACTCTTTTGAAATATTTCAGTTTGTGTGCAATGAATCTAGAATAAGAACTTTTTATTATTATTATTATTACAAAAAATAAAGCACTTTTCCATGATTTTCTAATTTTGTAGATGACTCAGATGAAAAGGAAAGGCTACACTAATTGTTATCTCTGTTGTTTACATTTTTTAAATTAAGGTTTTAATAAATATTTATGCATAATAAATGTTCGTTTAGTTTCAACAATCTTCTGCACATCTCTCATTTACTGTAATTACATGTATTATATTGCCTTCATATCGGTCAATCAGTCAGACTGATTTCTCACTATCAGCATCGGCAATTAAAAATCCCATATATGTCGACAACTAGCAATAAGAAGAGTTGGTTGGTGTTACTTTACCTTTGGGTCCTTTGATGAGCTTGATCTCCATGACTTTCTCTGCTGCAGATTTTCTCCTCCTGACATACAATCTGACTAGCGACCCCGCCTCCTTCAATGCCTCCACAGCCTTACTGTGGGTCACGTCCCGAACATCAGCCTCGTTCACTCTCAGAATCACATCATTTACCCTGCATAGAGTAAAGCACAGGTCAAACATGCACAAGCAACAGTGCAGTGTGAAAACAGCTCAGTCTCATTCAACTGCACACACCATACAAGAATCACGAAGTGATCTGACACTGAAGATGTTACATCTTTGTTAGAGCCTGACCAATATATCGTTTAGCTGATTTTATTGGCCGATATATGCCTGTCGCAGACGGTACTGGCGAATATGCCGCCGATATGCCAACAATATGATTTTTTTTTTTTTACAGAACATAAAATGCAGATAAAATGCTTGTAAATGGTGTAATTATGTAGTCTGTCCATCAAAGCACACTCCATTGTTTGCTACTGGCGACCTGGATGGAATGCTTTAAAGCTTAAGTCTATGGCATACTATTAAAACTTTGCCTGGCCATATTTCCATAATAGAGTGCCCCTTTCAAATGAGACCATTCCCATGTCAATAGCCCCCAGGGTCCGGGAGTTACGGGCGGTTGAATTTATGGTCGGGTGCTGACCAATCTAGCGATCCCCTGAATTTGGTGGAGATCCGCCGCCAAGTTCTTGAGATGGTGACACCAGCCAACACTTTCACTTCAGTAAGGAGGTCTCTTGTTCAGGCAGCAGCATTCAAGCGTTGTCTTTTTCGACCATAAGTGCCCTAAAAGTGCCGTACACATTACATCCAAAGGGCATTAAAGTGCACTAGACGTGAATTTAAATTGTATTTATTTACAGAGGTATATTATGTCATTGTGGCGAGTGGGGCGGGGCCGAGGGACGTGGGAACACGAGTGAGGCCGGCAGTGATTGGGCAAATCAGTGGCACCTGCGGCCCAACGCCGGTCTCGAGTCCCATGTAGGAGATGGAAGGATATAAAACTGGAGCGACGACAGTGAAGGACGAGAGAGGACCAGGCCTGGACTTTTAGTTGTGTTTTGGTTTTTATTTGAGCGCACCAGTCGTCCGTGAGGGGCTGGTGCGTTGTTTTGTGTTTATTTTTGAACTATTAAATGTTATTTGATTGTCCGCCGGTTCCCGCCTCCTTCTTGCCGATGATTAGGAAGTTTATCATTACAGTGGTGCCGAAGCCCGGTAGAAGGAGGGACGCGCTGCTGAAGATCCCTCACCGCTGTGGTGAATCCGCGGTGCCATCGAGCTGGCGAGGAGGAGGCCGCCATGGACGCTCGAGGCGGTGGACTGGAGCGAGTTGCCGGGGACGGGCGAGCTCGCTGCCGACCGCCCACGATAGGGAGGGGCGGCTGCCTCCGTGAGGGAGCGGAGGAGTCGGCGCCGTTCGCCAGGGGGCCGGAGCCTGCTGCCTCCGTGAAGGTATCTGGAGGAGCAGGGAACGGGGGACTCCTGCCGGCTGCCCAAAACCGGGGGAGCCGTCGCCGTCAACCGGGCGGCGGAGGGGTGTCGTGCCGTCCGCCGAGGGCCGTCCAGTACCACCGCCAGGCACCGCGGAGGAGATCGCCCAGCCAGTGGAGGGCCGAGCCGCAGTGCGTCTGGGAACCGGAATTTTTTTTTTTTTTTTTCTCTCCCCTCTCTCGTCTCTGTCGCTCCTCCTTCCATCTCCTTTTCTCTCGCCTCGTCTGTCCTACCCCCAGGTTTCCGTGAGTGGTCCCCCCCGGAGGGAGGGGGGGGTGGAGTAGAGCACAGTCTCGTGGGTACCCCCCGGCCTGCGAGGGGCGATGGGGGTATGTGGCGAGTGGGGCGGGGCCGGGGGACGTGGGAACACGAGTGAGGCCGGCAGTGATTGGGCAAATCAGTGGCACCTGCGGCCCACCGCCGGTCTCGAGTCCCACGTAGGAGATGGAAGGATATAAAACCGGAGCGACGACAGTGAAGGACGAGAGAGGACCAGGCCTGGACTTTTAGTTGTGTTTTGGTTTTTATTTGAGCGCACCAGTCGTCCGTGAGGGGCTGGTGCGCTGTTTTGTGTTTATTTTTGAATTATTAAATGTTATTTGATTGTCCGCTGGTTCCCGCCTCCTTCTTGCCGATGATTAGGAAGTTTATCATTACAGTCATACTTCACACTTCTAGTACGTTTCATCTGTGTGTGAAGACAGTAGCGCAAATCTGTGAATGAATGTTCCGAAGTGAAATAAACTTCAACAGAATAAAGTTGAATGGAATTGAACTGAAATAAAGTTGAATCAACTTTACTGTTCAGTGTACTGATGTCAGACTTATTTTGGATAATATAGTTTGTTAAACTGTTAAAAGCCCTGCCTCCATTACTTATTTTTGTCACATCATTATAAGTGTTTATTCTGTGCTTAGTGTGTGTGACTGTACACAAATCAGCAGATAGCTAACAGGCTTCAAGAGAAAGTCAAAGGCTGGAGTAAAGTTCAAGGCTCTTTACTGTTGTCTTAATTCTCATGAAGGAATCTGTAAAACTGAAATGATACAGAAAAATAGCACCAATCACTGAATGCTATCCAAACACGTCATACATTAACAGACATAAAATAATATATCTTTAAGCTACAAAGTTGTAACACATATATATTACATTCAGCTAATATGCTTATAACTGTAAGAAACTTAGGAATATAGTATGTGCAGCTCAACAGCTAAACTAAGAAACTAATGAAGGCCTCTTCACTGAAAGGCTATACAATAGCAGTTTTCACGTGTTAACAAATACATTTTCAAGTAACATCACAAACGTTTTACATGACACATGTATCAACGTAATTAACTATAAACTCAAATACAACTTACAAGCGATGCTTTCCAAAGGCACAAACAGAAATGAAGAAAGGATAAGATGTAATTAGCTGATTAGAGTGTGGCACCAGGTGTCTTCAATATTGAACCTTTTCACAAAATTCAAATTTTCTGAGATACTGAATTTGGACTGAACATACATACATAAATTTTATTTATATATATCTAAATAAAAATAGACTATAGATTAGAGCTGCAACTAACGATTATTTTTTCTGTCGACTAATCTAACGATTATTTTTTTTTATTATTAGTCGACTACTCTAACGATTATTTTTTATTACAATAAATAATTAATCTAATGTTCTTTTTTTGATTAGCTAATGGATCCTTTGGATAACTTTACAAAAAAATATAAGTACAACTTCTAATATAATATTTCAACCTTTATTCAGTTTTTACAGTATACAAAAATAAAGAGGCAAAGATGGTACTATGGTAAATATGAGTTTACGATAGCGCTTATAATTAAACCACAGCAGCCACAAATTTACAGTTGTCTGAGACATCATGAAATGTTCTTTAGCATCACAAACCATAAAATGTAGTCAGGGTTCTGCTATGGTTTAGTGTGGTTTCCAGAGATCTGGAGCTGATTCGGGGTAGCTCAGTGGTCTTTTAAGGGGCCGTTCACATATGTGTGATGTATGTACGATGTATGCACGCTCAATGGAAGCGACGCGGTCGTGTCACGCACGCGAAAACAGGTGCGTCCGCACCGCATCGAGTTAAAAGCATCTCAACTTTTTTTAGAATGCCGCAAGCGCACCGCGGGTCATGTGACAAGAACTAACCAATCAGCTTCATCCTTTCCCGTAACAACGTTGAAAGCTCAGCTAAGATGAAGGAACTGCTGATCATAGCTGTATATGGATTGCCATTTTGAAATAAATTTAGTAGCAGCGCTACTGCAAGCGATTTTTAGTGCTGCAAATCCATTTATCCTTTGCTGAAATTTCCACGTCTTCATGGAGCGAGCACGTCATGGTTGCTTAGCAACGGCAGACATCCCAGGGGCGCAACTGCCTGAGCACATTGGAAAGAAGGAGAAAGCGGAGTGACTAGCGTTTTCCACGCGTTTTTAGGCGCGATATGTGAACGGCCCCTAACGCGTGTTCGAAACCCACGCCAACACAGACTTACTTTATTTTTTTGTTTTATCCTTACTTCAGCCGCTACGGGTGATCATACCAATAACTTGGAATCTTTACAAGAATATCAGAATCATGCAATGAGCAAGTCGGCGTTTATTAGACACGTAATAATATCACATCAGTTTGTACTTTTAGAATCGCCGTACTTTTAGAAATTTTATTTGCTAAAACTGACAAAGCAGCTAGAATTCCAGAGTGAGCCCCTAAGAAAAAAATGGATGACTTAACCAACCTACTCTTACAGCTTAAAAAAGAATCCTAAAGAAGATGATTGTCAAATGTGGGCGGGTATCCCACGATTAACGGTCAAAGAGACAAAGCATCATGACCATCATGAAAACACCAGAAGGAAAATCATTAGTTAAGACTTCCCTGGATTGTTTTCCTCACCCAGGACAGGGACCAGACTCAGAGTCCTAAGACCTTTTTGACCTCTTCCTTACAGAACTGAACTCTTCAGAACTCACAGAACTCCACACAAACTCCCTTTACATATGAATGCATCAAATCATCCTAAAATGATGCTAAGAGGAAATATAACTAAATATCATTCCATTGCATAATGGTTATTAGTATTATCACGGTATTGTTAAAATGTGCTGGAGATGTTAAAAAAGTACCAACACACAAATCACTTGACCAAGTTTTATATTTAAAATAGGGGTAGGCGATATAGAATCAAAATTATATCACGATATTTCAAGAATATTTGTGATAACTATATGTATGACGATAAATAGTTAAATAGCACAAATAAACAAATTAAGCAATGTTTAAGTTTTTTCAAGTTTGTAGGTGTCACAAGCGTGCGGCACAAGCCCTGAAAAGTGAAGCCAAAATGTCTCGATCGCCCCCTGGTGAGTGGTCCTAGTATAGGTCATAAACCCCGCCTCCCCATGTTATTCAATGGGACGCGAGACCAACTAAACAATTAAATTACCCTTCAAATATCTTTTTTCCGAAGCTGTTTTTTGTCATTTACTGTAGTTTGTATCACGCTAATGTAAATTCAAGTGTTCGTTTTTAAAATAAGTTTTTTTTTTAGATAGTTATTTAATGCTCTAAAAACGGTGGTGACGTCGTGATTGACAGCTGTGATTGACAGCTCTCTGAGCCGAGAATGTTGCTTCTGTATGAAAAAGCAGAAGTGAGTTGCATTAATAAACTAGTTGCTAACATATTGCATGCATGTTAACAATAAATTATAGGATGCTAACCTGGCTAAAACAGACTTCATGAGCTAAATATGAAGTTGATTTAGCTGTCCGCTAGATTGAGATTAATTGTTTATAATAGTTTAATTGTAGTAATACGAGTACTCGTGTTTTTACAGTTTATTCATGTTTTACTTTTTTTTTAATATGACCTATTTAAATGTCTGGTTAGTAGGGTACTTGTATTTACCTTATTTTAATGAGATTGGAGTGGAACGGAGCAGACAGAGTTCACAGGAGCAGAACTCCACTTCCAAAACAGTGCAGATTACGGTATGTGCATTCTGCGAGGGAGAGTGAGGGCGGAGCACAGGGGCGGGGCCGTTGATTTCGCGGCTTTAAGGCTTTACTTCCTGCTTGCTACTGCGCATAGCTACTGCTGGTCCCTAGATCGCTATCTGCGCAGGCACAAGTCCAAGATGTCAGCGCCATATCGGGACACTGGCGGCTTCAGTTTTGACCAATGGAAGAGAGCGAAGGCGAGTCGTCCATCTTTTTTTACAGTCTATGAGGTGTCAAGGTACAGAAACGGAATAAACAAATGTAAATAGCATTGCATAGTCTTTACTGTATAAATTAAATATAGATTAATTCTTGTTAAAACTACAAAGTAATTCAGTAAAGAGCAGTGACTGGTATTCTCCCATTTAATATCTTGGATTAACATTAACCCTCTGGAGTCGATTAACGCATATACGCGTTATGAGGCATTTTCTCCTGATAACCCCAAAAAGAACTTAAATTACACTTTCAGTTTTGATCGTACGGATAAGAGCAATACATCAATCGATTCTGTAAAGGGTTTACTTTTTTTGTATACAGACATAATAACAACACAATTTTTATTTTTTAAAATAAAAGATAACAAACAAGGTGTGCTGCAAAATCCTGACTGATAGCAACCCATTCTTTCATAATCACTTCTTGGAGTTTGTCAGAATTAGTGGGTTTTTGTTTGTCCACCCGCCTCTTGAGGATTGACCACAAGTTCTCAATGGGATTAAGATCTGGGGAGTTTCCAGGCCATGGACCCAAAATTTCAACATTCTGGTCCCCGAGCCACTTAGTTATCACTTTTACCTTATGGCACGGTGCTCCATCATGCTGGAAAATGCATTATTCTTCACCAAACTGTTGTTGGATTGTTGGAAGAAGTTGCTGTTGGAGGGTGTTTTGGTACCATTCTTTATTCATGGCTGTGTTTTTGGGCAGAAATGTGAGTGAGCCCACTGCCTTGGATGAGAAGCAACCCCACACATGAATGGTGTCAGGATGCTTTACTGTTGGCATGACACAGGACTGATGGTAGCGCTCACCTTTTCTTCTCCGGACAAGCCTTTTTCCAGATGCCCCAAACAATCGGAAAGGGGCTTCATCGGAGAATATGACTTTGCCCCAGTCCTCAGCAGTCCATTCACTATACTTTCTGCAGAAGATCAATCTGTCCCTGATGTTTTTTTTTTTTGGAGAGAAGTGGCTTCTTTGCTGCCCTTCTTGACACCAGGACATCTTCCAAAAGTCTTCGCCTCACTGTGCGTGCGGATGCGCTCACACCTGCCTGCTGCCATTCCTGAGCAAGCTCTGCACTGGTGGCACTCCGATCCCGCAGCTGAATCCTCTTTAGGAGACGATCCTGGCGCTTGCTGGACTTTCTTGGACGCCCTGAAGCCTTCTTTACAAAAATTGAACCTCTTTCCTTAAAGTTCTTGATGATCCTATAAATTGTTGATTTAGGTGCAATCTTAGTAGCCACAATATCCTTGCCTGTGAAGCCATTTTTATGCAATGCAATGATGGCTGCACGCGTTTCTTTGCAGGTCACCATGGTTAACAATGGAAGAACAATGATTTCAAGCATCACCCTCCTTTTAACATGTCAAGTCTGCCATTCTAACCCAATCAGCCTGACATAATGATCTCCAGCCTTGTGTTCGTCAACATTCTCACCTGAGTTAACAAGACGATTACTGAAATGATCTCAGCAGGTCCTTTAATGACAGCAATAAAATGCAGTGAAAAGGTTTTTCTGGGATTAAGTTAATTTTCATGGCAAAGAAGGACTATGCAATTCATCTGATCACTCTTCATAACATTCTGGAGTATATGCAAATTGTTATTATAAAAACTTAAGCAGCAACTTTTCCAATTTCCAATATTTATGTAATTCTCAATACTTTTGGCCACGACTGTACAATATGACATATTTTCAGTTGTTTTACACTTTTTTGTTATGTATATAATTCCACATGCGTTAATTCATAGTTTTGATGCCTTCAGTATGAATCTACAATTTTCGTAGTCATGAAAATAAAGAAAACTCTTTGAACGAGAAGGTGTGTCCAAACTTTTGGTCTGTACTGTATATATATGTATATATATATATAGGGGTGACGATTCGAGGAGCCTGATTCAACTACCAATCTGACAGTTGAATATTCTTTGGGTGTTATGATTATGCCATTTTGACTAAATTAAATCAAATCCAAAACTGCTCTATACTGTATATCACTGACCATGTGGGGTTTTAAAAAGTTACATTTTGTTTAACTATTTAGAGTATGAACAGCAAAAGGAAGAGAGCAGGAAAAAGATGAGAACCGGAGGGGGCATTACCGCAATCTCCCATCCTGAGCGGCGGCACCCCCTGGAATGACTTTAGTGATGAAAATGCTGGGGTCTTCACCAATGTGAGGGTTATCTGTGCCACCGGCGATACTGAAGCCCAGGCCTGAATTCCCCTACACAGCAGGTGAAAGAAAAGCTGAGGTTACAGTCAGGATGACCATTCATTAAAACACAACTCTATGCTTCAGTCAATGACTATGGGAGAATAAAGCTGGTTAAATTCAACTGGCAATGTGATATACAAAATGGCCAAAGTGTCCTTTCTGTATTTGAATTCACAATTCCAAAATGAAAACTCAAACGTATGATTACAATGCATTGCAAAATGTGTCACTTCATTTATTAAGGCAAATATAATTAAATCTGAGAAAATCAATATAACTTTTAGTAGGTTTAAATTAAATACAACAAAATATTGCTACAGCTCTGCTCTGTCAGCTAGCTTCATGTTGATTTGCATTGGTTTTATTGATTAGTTGTTGCAGCCCTACTCTGAGAAATAGCTCTTACAACAGTTAAAGTCAACCCAAAGTCATTAACAAAGTACTGAGAAGCATTTGTTATAGTACTTTTATTATATATAAAAACATGTTTAGATGAATACTATACTTTTACTAATTACTATAAGCCAACATGCAATGTACAGACTATAAAACACCTTCAGTCTTCAGCTGGACTGCAACGAGTTATTACGTTACAGCAATTAAGCAGCAGGCTTTAAGTTGAACTGACAACAGCTTGTGGAGGAGCATTGTTTATTTATGCAGGAGTTAATAAATGTGCAATACAGAGCAGTGCTGAATTAGGTCACAAAAAAGCCGATGAGAAGGGGGTGGGGGCCTTAAGCAGAGTCAGGGATTAAGACTTGACTGTGGAAGACAAGATGGTGCTCTTTTTCTCCTCCCTGGTAAGTCTGTAAAGAGTGAGTTGGATGATCGAAAGAGTGTTTCTCATGCTTTCTCAAGCGCTGATGGCTCTAATGTGTTGCATTTTAATTGACAGCCTTTGAGCTGGTAAATGGAGTCACTGCAGAGGAGTATTTAAAGATTTGGCTGTGTAGCTGCTTGATTTTAGCAGTGGGTCAGTGTTATACTCAAGCTGTTCAGAGGGGAAAAAACGGAGATCTGTGAAAAAATACAAAAAAAAATCAGATAGAACAGCAGACCTAGTCATTCTACTCACCCTTTCCAGTGTAATCTCCTCATACTCAAAGTCAGCCTCAGTACCATTAACCTGTGAACAATACAACATGTCAGAGACTATTTACATTTTTCAATACTTAATGTATTATCTTTTACAGACGAATTAATAAGTTTAGTTGACTTTTGAATTTTGGGTATACATAAAAGCAATGAGATACAGTGTCCATTCAGGTAAAACTTAAAATGCAAACAGACCAACTGCACCTGTAAAAGCACAGTTAGCACACTATTTCCAATTGATATGAATTAATGTTCAGTGTATTCTGAAGCACCATAATCTCTAGTGTTTAGGCAGCATACTCAGGGCCGGCGATTGCTATAGGCGAACTAGGCGGTTGCCTAGGGCGACAGATATGTTGGGGGCGCGGGCGCCCTCTAGGGTTGCCATTAGGCAAGTGCGCATTTGATGAAGAAAATGAAGCGGTCTAATAAACCCTCCGGTGCACAGACAAAAATGGATAAAGGAAGAAGATAAAAGGAAAACCCAGTATAGAGGTAAATCTTCTCATCTCAGCCATTAAGGTGTTAAATTAAATAAATTTGGTTAGTATTGTGCTTCATCACCTTGAACGTTTCATTGCTGTCACTAAGCTATCACTAGCTAGCTAGTTACTTTGCTACGTATTCAGGGCTTAATTTGTGCCGGAACAAGCCGAATCCCGATCTGGCACCTCCGAAATCCGATCCGGCACCTCATTTTGGCGGATCCCCCTCCTCCAGGGGCGGCGTTTCAGTATGGCAGACAGAGAATAGCCAGATATGTGCCGTGAAAAACTATCCAAAATTCATATCTCTATTATAATTCGTTATTATTATTTTAAATCACAGGGTTTTCGAAATATTCAACCAATGCTAAGTATTTAAAGGAGCTTGTAAAACTTCTTTTACAAACCTCAAGCTCTCGCGAAACCTCGTCACTTCACCCCGCCTCCAGTGCTGCGCACAGCCTGGAGGAGACGGATCTCCGCTTATCCGCAAAGCATACAGCATTTCTTTACTCACACACTATGTCTGTAAAGGCTATTGTTTTTGTGTGTTTGAAGACTGGAGAAGTAGTTTTTTTGCCGTCTAGCCAATATACTTTTGTACGTTTAAAATATCCTGTGCATAAGTGCTTTATCATTTATATCATGAGATTATGGCCAAGTATATTAAACAGCAAAAAAATTTTTAACTCTGGGCTTCTTCGGGTCAAAAAAGACCGAAACCATGTACGTTTTAAATTTTTAAATTTTTTTGCTTCATCGGAGGGGGATGAAACTTGGTGACTTTTGTTGTATTACCTATGTGAACACACAAAAAAATCAAGGAGATGATTCTGATATGTTAAAGGGTCGTAAAAAAAAATTGCACACTTAGCTTCCTACGGGTCAAAAATGACCCACATAGGAAATGAATGGGAAATACAAGAAAATCCGAAAACTCAGAGAAACTTTGGTGGTACAAACTACAGATCAGCCACTGTGCAGAAAAAAAGTGTACAGCAATGAAGGGGTGACACTCTAAAACATCAAGAGTGCAAATAAGACACCCTCCCCCCCACACACACACACCCACACACACAAACACACACACACACAGAGAAATTAACTGGTAAGACTGAAACAGCAAATTTTGCTATATTTTACTATATAATCATAATAACTCCAAAACTATAGCAAGGAGAGTCAAAAGGTAGGTATCGTTTGAAAGAACTCTTTTTAAATTTTTCAAAAATATAAATTAGATTACATTTAGACATTGTCCTGCAGAGAAATTGCGGATAAAAGACAAAATATATATATAATTTGTATTATGATTTTGCATATCTTTCTTATTTGTCATGGAATAACTCAGGAAGGAAATAAGGTAGGAGGAAAATTCTTTTTTAGTGAAGTCCCCCTACATGTTAGCTGCATCTGGATAAAAAATAATAATAATTTGGATAAAGGAATCAAAAGTTACAGCATTTGGAACAGAGATAGCCTTTTTGTACAGTCTTTGACGCCCCCTCATGGGCAATTGTTTCTCCATGAAGAATATCTAGTCATAAAAGCAATAGATTATGTTAATTTTAGGCTCATTGTAATTGTAATAATATGCTGTAAAAAATGAAGTGCCATTTTCAATGATCTGTGAATGTTTCATGAGCTGTATGATGTTTTTGACACATTGCAGTACATTATTTTATAGATTATGAAAAAAAAAAGAAATTGTATTTATCACCAAATAACTCAGCAATACTTAAGATTTTTTCAAAGTGGATACATTCACTGTAAAGGTCATACCCTAAGCTTTCAAATGACATCAACTTTGTGTTAATCAAGGCAATATTTTTGAAAAATATGGTAATGAATATTTTCGCAGCTAGGTGGCGCCTGCTGGCGGTACACTCGGTTTTAGAGGGATTACTCAGCACTCGTTAAGAGTTAATAAATGTGATTAGATGCATTAAAAAGCTGAGATCCTAAGCTTTAAAATGATATATAGATTGTGTTGTTCCATTCAGTGGTTGCTTAGTAATTCGATTTTTTTTCTTTCCAAATGGGAATAAAAAAAATAAATAAAAAAAAGCTATGGCAGCCTATAGGCGGTTACAGGACATTACACACATTTATTATATTTTAAAGCCACTGGATGGCGCTCTTCTCACTTGAATTTTTTTTTATTTTAGGCCTGCACTCTATTTTGATGTGCAATGGTGCATTTATTGAAAAAAAATTAAAATTAAAATAAAATAAAAATATATATATTAATTCTAATGGAAAAAATTGCTCATAAAAAATATATAATTAATGCAAAGTATCATAAAAATCTTTAAAAATTCTAAATAATATACAAAAAATATTATTGAACAAAAATATATTTGATTGGTTTTCCTGGGAAAAAAAAAGTTACATTTTTAAGGCTTCGGTCTTTTTTGACCCGGAGGAAGCTAAGTGTAACCCATTTACGAAGAAGCCCAGAGGGTTAAAAAAATGTAAAAAAATGACCGTTATATCCTAACCTGTAAAAGGTGATAATGGCATATAATGTGTTGCACTTTCCTCAGATGCGGACAAAACACAGATCTCCTCATTCGCCGGCCAAAGACCTTGTTAACTCCATTTGAGCTTGTTTTTCATATAGCCTAGCCTAATGTTAATTGCAAGTGTCTGATACAACACCAACACTGACGACATAGTGTTGTTTAATTATCTTTCTTAGAGTGTGCCATGAAACTGTTTTATCTGTCAACACCCATCAGACATCATATTGTTTGTATTTGGTTGCTTAAGTTCAACAAACTACGCAAAATGACTCTTATATAATACTTGCGAGTCAGCTTTATACGCACAAGCTTTGGATGTGACTGTGAGGGCACATAATACAGCCTTTGGAGTGCGTGAGTACCAAATGGCTTAAAATTCTTAAAAAGGTGTGCAAATTATTACACATTTTTGTGACAATGCAACAATGAGTCGATTAGTCAAGTGACAGTTCTGTCAGCTGTCCTGAAATGCGAGTGAGTCTTGTATCGCAGCGTGCAGGTCACTGATGCACTGATGAGAAGCGCTCTGAGAGAGTTCATGGATTCAAATGACTGATTTAATCTTAGAATTTGTGTGGATTCATTTTATTATTCAAACCTACAAACTATGTTGAATAAATGCAGGAATTTCTCTTATTCTAAACTTGAAAGCTGCAAGATTTATTAAAACCATGCGACACATAGTCCCCCTCAGAAAAGTTTTAAAAGTATAGTATATCTTCCTTCTTCTTTAAGTTTATTACTTATTTTGGTAAATATCCTCGAACATTCTTTGTAGCATTTGTGTATTTGGGTGGGGGGGGTTGGGGGCGCAAAACTCAATCTCACCTAGGGCAACCAAAGGGCTAGAGCTGGCCCTTAGCATACTCATTGTCACTTACCACAAAAAACAACACACGTAAACTATTTTTTGTTGTTCTTTTTACTGTCAAAACGACTGAGATCATTTGAAATTATTAAGCCTTTAAGAACAAGCACAAACCACTGTCGGTTCCTTCAATAGTGGGCAGGAATAATGAGCATGTAGCTATCCCATTGGCTAGCTCCCGCCTTTTATTGCCATTTTTTGATTTTCTTAAATCAGTTTGAGTGAACAGACAAAGTGATTCGATATTCCTTAACCTAGCAGCTCATCACACCTTTGCACATTTTATATGTGCATTAGTTGTAGAATTAATATCATATCTGTATTTTTTAAACCGAATTAGCTATAATGTATCAAGCACCACCACTTGTCAATAATTTTCTAAATTCTGTTTAATATGACAAATATGCATTTATTTTAAGTCAAATATGTTTGTCAGGTTTCAGTTCTAATTACAAATTTATCATATACAATACTTAAATGAACGATATGTTATGGTTTCAGATCATGTAACAAATATATCTTTGTAAAAAAGCTGTGGCTGTCCTATTTTATGAAGTTACATAACTGATTTGTTTTGGAATGTATACAATCTGGTGAGTAAACTAAATAAACATGCACATATACATATCCAATATCTGCCAATATACTGCATATCCATTAAATTTAAAAACAATCTCTAACATCAGCAAGCAATCAAACATAAGCAGTGAAGCATATTTAGCTTTGCGGAATGAATGAAATTGTTGCTTCAGCGTTGCTTCAGAGCTCCATATTGCCACTATGTGATGTATAATATGTGCAAAGAAATCTGTATGTTTTAAGGGACCATATACAGCACCACAGATTAATTCCTATTTGTTTTTGTTGTTATTTTTTATATATATATATATATATATTAGTGGTGGGCCGTTATTGGCGTTAACGTGCTGCGTTAACGGGAGAGTCTTATCAGGCGATAAAAAAAATATCGCAGTTAATCTATTCTCAAAGTTGGGTTGAGAGCTGGGTCTATACTAGGCGAGCTATGATGACTTTCACCTTGATCACCTTTTCACACATACTCTGTCTGCAGTGCGTATGCAGTCCATGTGCGTTACGTATGTGGTGCTGAAGCAGCACGGACTCGATGTGCTTTCACACAGGATGTGTTTGCAGTCCTCTACTCGGTACGTAAACGATCGCTACAGTGCTGCAGATGCACAGCTCCTGGAACGCACTGATGGACCGCAACTGCGTGAACGCTGGAATCCGTAAACATGGGTGCATAAAAAAAAATACGAAACGCATACGGACTGCAGACGGACTATGTGTGAAATAGGCGTAAGGTTGTTTGCACCTTGTGCAATGTGGAATTAGTTTACAGCTTTCTCAAGCACTTTGTGATGCATTTTGGAAACAGGAGATGAGCCCCTGGTCTAATGCACCACTTGGCTTGAGAAACCCGTTCTAAAAGACTTAATAATAAAAGACATAAGCCCTATAGAGAACCAACTGAGTAAAAACACACTCAATATAAAGAGTTATAGAGTTCCATATAAAAAGTTACATCTTTGTATTTGTTCATAACTACTACAATAATATACATTTTCATTTTTTTTTTATAAGGAGCTGTTTTTGTTTTATACAGTATGCTGCTAAGAAAACGCCATAGAAGATGGGTAAAGAATAGCTCCATCATTGTTCAATGTAAAAAATACTTTGTTAGTTTTAATAAATAAAACATTTTTTAAAAATCAAGGAAATTTATCTGCCAATTTTTCTTTTTGCTGTATCTAAAACGTACCGAACCGTACCGAACCGAACCGTGACACCAGTGTATTGTATCGAACCGAACCGTGAATTTTGTGAACCGTTACACCCCTAGTATATATATTTGTGCTGGGCAACGATTACATTTTTTAATTGTGATTAAATCGCACAATTGTCTGTGATAAATCGCAATTAATCACATTGTTATGCACAAAACTAGTAATGCATTCAAAAGTAGTCTATTGTCCACTTTTTTGTATTTTTGGACTGATGCGACTTATACACAGGTGCGACTGATAGTCCGAAAAATACGGTACTGCTATGTAAACAAAAGTGCAATAACATTTGGTTTTCATACACTTTAAACAAATAAGGTGCTTTTTTACAGCAGTATTCCTTTTACACAGTAGTAGCAGTTAAAATATTTATTGTAAATCTTAACTTATAACATTAATGTAATTAAATTAAATATAAAAAAAGCTATTTCTCACTGCTAGGACATTAACGTTTTTAAAGAAAATATTTTATAGTTTGTTACAGAAAAAACAAGTTATGCTTAGAGTCTAGAGCCTCAATCGTAAAATTATAACATCTTCTGAGTAGAGACCTGCACGATCGCAGGACCCAACGCAGCAGAGTGTTCGTGCCAGGCCTTCGGCCTTGACTTTCCATTCATCAAGATCCTTTGACTTAGAATGGTTCCTTCTCATCACCTAACTTCAGCCAACCTACTGGAGCCCCAAAGTGCATCAGGACTCTCTTTCAAACAGGCGAGATGTGCAAGTATCAAACTTGTACTTAGTAATTGATACATTAAGTATAATTTGCTCCTTTTACAACGGTGTATTTGATCTAAGAATCTGATGTTTCCTTCAGGCTGTAGATCTGCTGAATATAAAGTTGTACCATAGCTTCATGTTTTTATTTCTCTTCTCTTTACTGGTTAAGATAGAAGACTTTTTCTTATGCCCATTGTGTGTGTGTATATGTGTATGTTAGACTAGTTTGAGTGTTTATGTAGTTAATAAAGTCTTACTTGTATCACACTTGAGGTTGTTCTTTGTTTGCTCATAACTGGAGTCCCTAATCATACAGATTTTTGCTACAAGCTCTGAGTAATATGGTACAGTAAGAAAGTTATTTCCCTTAACCAGGAAATTAACGCTCTTAGAACTGACAGAAAAAATCCACCTTTGTTCATAATCACTCCTCTAGCCCCAGCTGGCCCGCTATGGCCCAAGGTTTTCGTCGGGCTAAAAAACCAGGGCCATTGGCCCCGAGGAAGCACCGACGAGGCACGATCAAGCACCAGAAGTGACAGTGGAAACGCAACTGGCCCTGGCACACACTAGCATGCCCGCTATTAGCTCGACAATGGAAACGCAGGTTATTTGGTTATTACAAGTTTTGATTTGAATGTCCACCGGTTCAAGCCTCCTTCTTCACGTGACTATGTACGTTGTATACCTTTACACCATAGCTTTTAAAACCATACTTAAAGTCACCTTCTAAGTTTGTTTTAGAGTCTCTTTTGATTTCAACCTTTGACACTAAAACCAATAAAAAAAGACAAAGGTCTTCCTTAAAGGGGTCATATGACGTTTGCTAATAAGAACATTATTTTGTGTATTCAGTGTAATGCAATGTGTTCATGTGCTGGAACAGTGTTGTAAATACAACTTAACCACTGATTTCTATTTCAAAGTAGTTTCGGTTTCACAATGAAACACACAGCACCTCCACAACATGGCTTTCTTAAGGCAATCTCTTGGATTTGAGACTTTAGTCTTTGCAACTTTACAGATGATCTTTATGCACCCTGAGCTTGTAACACTCCAATGAGAAAGGAATAATTAAAATTGCATCATATGACCCCTTTAAACGGCAGTGTCTATCCACTGATGGTGTAATATGTGACTGCAGTCAACGCAACTTTTGAGAATGACTCGGTTTTGATTATGTAATGCATAAAGGGATTGGGTCTATGTATTCATTACCACTGTAGCCAGCTGCGACTGGTTTGGTCTCCATGGACAGAACCACACTGCCAAAATCCTGAACATTGAGCTAATGAACAAGGACATATGATTCCAATCAGTGATTTCTACTCATTTAAATTTAGTTTTGTAGCTTGTATATTTATATTGAGTATATTTAGTACTTTAGTACAAAAAGACTTAACTGTTTGCACAATGTACACCTTTTGGGTCAGCATGTGTATATAGTATATCACAAAACTACACAGTAAACATGGAGCACCAAATCAGCATAGTAATGGCTGTTGGAAATGTAGTTTTGCCATCACAGAAATAAATTATATTTTTTTAACTATACAGAAAAAAAAAAATCATAATATTTCACAAGAAATGTAGCCTCTGTGAGCATAAAAGCTCTTTAAAAATAGAAAAAATCTTAACCACCCCAAATTTCTGAACGGGATTAAATATTTTACTTTGAAATTGCCATTTAAGTTTTTGACTAGTTGTCCAGATTACTTTTGGTGAGTTATAAATCTTTAAGTACTCAACACATTATCATCAAATTCAGTGACAGAGTCATTTCTTTAATTCTACTCTTAACAAAGCCACAGAAACACTGCCCACATAATGGGTTTCCTCTATACAAAACAACTCAAAAACATTATTCTTACCCCACTTGCCTTCACAACATAATTTCCACATGGAGCCAATTACACTCCCCTATCACATAAGACAAAACGTTGAAGAGTCCCTGGAGAATCTGTATGCTACCCAGAACTTGCGGTACTGCTGATACAGCATAAAGGCTGAAGTGAAGGTTGAATGCGTGGTGCATGATTAGAAAAACAGACATAGTGCCCCTGAGTGGCACAATCAAGACTACTGACCTCGATACTCCACAGGCAGACTCAAGGGAAGTGAAGTGGAAAACATTCACTTGTACATTTGTAATTTGTAAACAAATATAATTTCAGTACAGTACTGAATGAATGCAACCTTTGACTAATGGGCCTCAGAAATGATATTCCAGTCTCTGTGCTAACATGACATCAAAGCTCCAGAGGTACCCTGGAACAAGCACAGTAAAAAAACATGACTGAAGAAAATAGCTCAATGTATTTAAAATATTGACTTCCTTAATGAACATTTACAATCATTTCCATGCTTATAGCACCTACGATTCCAGTGAACATTATCCTATAATTGACTTCCATAATCTTTCAAAAAAAAAAAAAACTTGCTCGAACTCGGAAGTAACTCTCTGCACAAGTCACCTAGGCCACATAGGCTAATGTAATCCAAAAGTCAAATAGGTACACTGTCAGAAAAAAAAAGCAAAAATGTTAATTTTAGACTGGGGCAATGCCCTTAAAGGGACATTTGAAGCATTTGAAGGTTTGATTTGAGTAAAACTAGCGTCACATCACATACACAGAACTGTAAAGGTATGTCAACCCGTCAAAATAAAAGTCCGGTTTAGTTTAAAAACAAGTATTTGTCAGATATGTATTACTATTGTTCAGCAGAATGTACATAGCCTACTACTAAAAAAAAAAAAACAACATTCTTTTTTTTTTTTAAGGTTTAATCACACAACATTCCTTCCAACATTCTTTTTTTATAGTAAATCCCCTTTGTTTAGTTTGTTAAAGTTAAGTTTGCTTAATTTTCAATAATTAAAGGATAAATTAAATTAATGTTTTATGTGTTTAATGTTTAATGTGCATCTCAGAAAATGCTTTATTTAAAACCCCAATTGAATGGCACTTAAATGCACTTCATTCATCTGTCAACTTTATTGTCATTGTTCACAGTACAAGTACAGACAGAGAAACAATGGGTACTAATTAAATGTTTATTTTTGATGTATGCATTGCATTCTATGCATTTAAAAAAATAAAAATAATTTTTTTCTAAAAAAGGAAACCTAGTTGTTCATTTTAAGACACCCAGGAGTCTTATTTTCTCTTGCGTAATTAATATTGCACTTTAAGCAAAAACAAATTTTATCGAATTACTCGATTAAACGGTGGAATTTTTGGTAGAATACTCGATTACTAAAATATTCGATAGCTACAGCCCTTCTGTTTACACAACGATGTAGTCAAAAACAGAAAAAAAATTTCCTTGTATTTTTATAAAGTTTCATGTGTACACGACAACATTTTCAAAATGATTCACGTTTACACATATCTGTAAAAACGGCCAAAAACACTGCATTACATACGCCATGCCTGTGGTTGGCACTGTCACCTTGTTAGTAAAGATTCCCTGTAAGGAAGTGACGATTATATGTTGTATACAATGCGTCTCCGCCGTCGGTTGTAATATTGGAGAAGTAAATCACACTTTTCTGAAGAAGTGTTAGCAAACTCTTGAGCAGCAACAACAGTAACATGAACTCCGCCATTGTTGTGTATGTTTGTTCCCACTTGCCTTTAAAATCGACACGTACTGCACGTCTACATACCTACCACATACTACACACGCGCATGACGTCTGGTGTTTTTTCAGTTTGCATGTGTTTTCTTAAGTTGTAGAGCTCTCTCGGCAACCGTAGTATTTAGACTTAAGGTGTATTCAACTTAAAGTGGCGCTGGACAGACAGATCTATGTATGACAACAAAGTACAGTGAGAGTGATTAAAGAGCAGACGGCTCCTTCTGATTAAATAGCTCTCGCCGTACTTTGATGTCATACACCGTTCGGTGTGTGCAGCCTCAGATCGAACACACTTCTTGTATTTAGGCATCACATTCTATCCTCCATTCTGGCACACAATGCCCCCTTTTCTCGATCCAAATCCAAATATATAAAGTACCACCCTATATGTTTTTCTAGTTAAATATACACTTGTAAATACATGACATAAGTAAAAAGAAAGTTCCATTTCATGTTGACTTCACACGGCAATAAATCAAATCTCACCCTATTGCACATTTTTCTGCTGGCATCACCTAAAGTAATTTGACAATAACAGCTATAAAATGCTCTGAGGGGAATTCTGAATTCCAAAAAGTTAAAATAAATAAAAAGTGTAAACAAGTGAAAAGGACACTTACATATGGAGCTGAATCCAAGCTCTCTGTATTTACCACGACAGGGGAAGGATTTGCCTGCAAGAGAAAACAGTCCAGTTAAAGGATATCAGCACATTTCCCATTCATTCCATTCCCATTCCATTCATTGCATTTAGCAGATGAGGTAACTAGGAAAAGCCATGTTAAGCATCATTCTATATAATCAAAGATATATTCACTTACTCTCCACATGACACTACAAATACTACCACTGGCACTCACACCAGATTAACACAGCGCTGCTAGCATACATACGTACAAGGCATTTTATACTGCAGAACATGCAATGCTGAAGCATGAATGCTATTATAAGCCAAAAGTAGCCTAAAATTAAATCCACTTTCTCTCGCTTGCTCAATCTCTCTGTCAGTCTTTCTGTGGGGCTTTCCACTTCCTCCGGCTGGTTGACATGCAGATGCTATTAGTCAAGGGGAGTCGTAGTACTTTTCCCCGACTCTGGGGCTGATAATCCTTCAGGCCCATCAACGAGCAGTGGAACGGTAGGGATCAAGAAAAAATGACCAAACAGATAGCAAAATAATCAGGTAGGGAGGGGGTGCAGAGGGAAAATAGAGAAAGAAAAAAAGACCTGTGATGTTGATGAAGAGATGACAGCGGGCTCCGCAGGGACAGTGGAGATTGGGATCACAGGGATTATGAGAGTGGAGGGTGGGACAGCATCTGTCTGCTGAACAATAGCATGGAAGGGGAGAGGTCAGGTCACATATATATATAAAAATATATACACACAACAATATAACATTGCACTGGAATCACCACAAGGGGTGGGTGTAAGTGGGTGTAGGACTGTGTAAGCGAGATTGAGGGGGGGGCACAATGAGGAGCTGCAAGACGCTCCTTTTGTGATTACTGAAGAATTCAGACAAGGAGAAAATGGAAATGAGCATGTGAATGAGAATGAGACAATAATCCAACCGCTCACATGTGACGTGCTCTGTGAAGGACCATAAGTAGAATATATCACTAGGTGCCATTCACACGGAATGCGCTTTTGTGTTTTTAAACTTCTTTTAAATCGAGCGCCTTTTAGAATGCTGTTTCATGCATGAAATGCTGCAAGAGACGTGAGCTCAACAGTCAAATGCATCTATGTTTACATAGAAAAAACAAAGGAAAATCAGTGTAATAGAATAAAAACCTGTAATTAACTACTACTGTAGGTATAATATATCATGTTTGCATCATGTTGACAGACTGAAAGCTGCATTTCATTGTTTTTACAGAACATTTATATTTCATAATCGTCTACTGGCGTTTTATCTTCAGTCATTTCAAGAATTTTTTCAAAGCATTTTCCTGGTATTATTTCTGAACAAACTATGTATGGGACAAAATTTGTACAAGGTGTAGTTGTAGTTCATGCATCTTTTCTGCAAAGATATTTAACAAGGGATTTAACATATACATCATGTTGACAACATGTGTGGTGCACTTGGAATATAATTTTCTTTAACTAGAGGGTTAATAAAGAAAAAGTTTTAACTTTCAACAATATTCAGTACATGGGTTTCCTTGATTTTAAACAATACCGATGGCACTTTAAATATTGTGGTGCCTAAACCCCAAGCATGTGGTCCGCACAGAAACTAAAATTGGAGCTGGTCAATAGCATTGACTGGAGCCCCATTTAACGCTCTTCTGTAGCCCTTTAATTGTGGGATTAATTGCTCTAAATAAATCTAACACATTAGCAGATAAAAAGCTTGGCATCGATTTAACAACAATTGACATTCGAAAAGGAAAAAAAAGATGAAAATGTATTACACAACAATCCAATAAGCTAAGACAATATAAGAAATGCGGGACTGGAAAACCACAAAGAAACATGGTAACAAAACAGAGGCACTCTGAGACAAACAACACGTCTAGTGATATCAATGAAAGACAGACACCACTGAGCAAAAATATCCATTGGAAGACCTCAATTTCCACACTACCACTGAAAGAGAGATGTCTGAGATCAAGACCAACAAAAACGTGACAGAGCACACCAGTCATGAGTCTAAAGGAGTAACCCAATTTAATAACATCAAGAAGCAGAAAAGCATCCTGAGCCAATGATCAAAAAAGTCTAAATGTCGAGCTGCTCTTTTCTCTACTCTACTCTAACTTACCTTATCAAATGACACAGAGGGCCAAAGAGAAAACCTGTCCTCCGGCCCACTCACTCTGGCTGTGCTCTTGGTGGGGCTTTTCTTCACACTGTCACGCAAATTGAGAAACTTGGTCCTGGTTTTTGCTATATTTAAAGGCAGGGTGCAAGAGTTGTAGCAGATGGGGTGGATGGAGCCTTCTTGGGTCATCATCTGCTGGAGATGCGATTGCTTGAGGATGGAAGTGGACGGCGGGTTCTGCCTGAGGTTGACCGGCGCATGAGAGGCATTCCTCCTCTCACAGCTGTCCGCTCCACGGCATCCGTACTCAATGCCGGAGTAGAAGGTCGTCATGGTCGGCACGTGAGCTAAATGTGAGGAGACGGTTTTGAATTTTATGACAACCAGGTCGATGATGAGAAGGCTGCTGTATCTTGGAGCAGTGCCTTGGCAACAGACAAACGGAAGGAAATTCTGCCCAAGCTCTCACACATTTACATGCGTGATGATCCTCTTGCGTTCTCTGTATCTCACTCACCCATCCTTTCATCTCTTTCGCATTCTCATACCAATTAGAGAGCACCAATGGGCAAAGGCATCAGGCACGGAATGGCTTTTTCCTGGCATGAATAATCAATGCTGAGCTCCAATTTACAAACAAAGCCAGCCTGCTGAGACAGCGCCAACTCACAGAGCAACTGTAACCTAGCATGAGGGGGATCCTTATAGTAAACAGCTCATCACCTACAAAATTAAGAATATCTGACCTCCTTGTGTTCCTTGAGTCAGCATGGGGATCCTTTCGGTCATAGCTGTTGCTGTTGTGTGTGACCATAGTCAGGTTGAATTAAATATTATATATAATTTAATTATGACGACTATTTATTAGATTTTGAAATTTGAAATACATTTTTGTTTAATTAGGGTCATCCCAAAAAAAAAAAAAAAAAAAAAAAAAAAAAAATTCATATAAAGCACCACACAAACTAAAGCATATTGCATAATGCATATGACAACTTTTGTGACAGATGGCTTGCCATAGTGTATAGATGCAAAGGATCTTTCCTTTGGGAATATTATGAATAGATAAATGGCCTAAAATAGCTGCGTTGACATGACGAATCAGGTGACTGGATTGGAGGCTGATTTTTTTAAAGTGGATTTGAATTGATGGGTCTGAGTGCACCAAGCTGTTAACAACCACTGCTTCAGCATTTAGAGTGGTCTGTGTGTCAACTGGGATAAACTTGAATACAAAGAGAAGAAATTAAAGTGCAGTTTAGAAAAGGTAATATTACAGGGCCACACACAAAAAGCATGAGATTTCAGAATGAAGAAGAGAGAACCAATCTATTCATTCAGAATTTGAAAAGTGCTGCTTTTAAACTTTTGAATGCTTCAAGAATATGTAATAATACTAATATTAAGATAATATTAATAATAATGTGTTCTGTGACTCTCTGCAGACCATGTATTAACCAACTTCTGGTTATTTCAACTGCAGCTGAGGGGTTTTAATCCAAAATCGCAAGAATGTGGTTAGGATTCGAAAAAATTGTGCAGCAAGCCATTTCATCTCAGGAAGCAATGCAGTTCCAGTGCCATCTACTGGCCACACAGCCCCCCCAAAAATTACTTGGACAATTTTGCTTTGATGATCACAACTATCTGCAAATAATACCAACTCCTGTACATTTTAAATAGCACATATAAAGTATATAAAGTATGTAGTTTCCCGCATGCTAGGATCGTGTCTGTGTCAGAAATCACTTCAGATGATATGGGTCTTTTAAAAATAAAAATCAGTCAATCATTCAGTTTAGTTTAAAGATCAAACCTGTTTTAGAAGCTTATATATATATATATATATATATATATATATATATATATACAGTAATGAAAATCATTGTATCTTAATGATTTTTACTTTTATTTAGATACTTTAAAACAATATGTTGTCACTTATTTATTTCTATGACAAATTACTTAAAAATAACGTGTTATTCACAATACATATAGTTTCAAAGTAGTTCTATTGAGAAATTATTGATGTTGATGTTTACAAGGCCTAAATGCATTAATTGTCCACATTTAAAAAAAATTACAACTGGGCAATTTTGGCAAAGATAAAGAATATAATAAGGCAACTGACATTTGCTATATTTACTGTTTATTGTTTTATGTGAGTGTGCTGTACATGTGCAGATTATTTGGACATACTTGTAGTTGTAAATTGGTAAGTTATTTGTTATATCATCACATGAGGAATTACAAATTATTTTGTTCAATTTATAACAATTTGTTGTAGTGACTATCCTATTAATTATTTGGTGATGTGTATCACTGTCACAGTTAATAATATACATATAAATAAAAATATTTAAGATTTTGGTCATATTGTCCACTCCTGAGAAGTTTAACTGTAAAGTTATTTGAAATGAATTAAAAAGTTACTTGAAAGCCATCCCTTAATAATTACGTCTTTATGTATGTTCAGACGTATGCATGTATCTTTTAGATTGTTCAGCTGTTCATTTATCTCTCTGACCTTCAGCTGGACTGCTGCTATTATATCAAATCATTTTTATAAGAGTTTGGGCAAGAATGTCTGCTAAAACATGTAGCGGCATTATTTGTGCTTATTAGCATATGTGCTGATCACACAGTATAAAGTAAAGCTCACTGATTAAAGACAATTATTAAGATAGCTAATCATACAGCTTGTCAGCTGACAACTAACATTCTCCACTGCAACCATCAGTGATGCAAAGTGGAGCCTCGTTTGCTTAAAAGTCACTGTTATACTGCAGAGCTCGGGCTTCTATCCATGAATCCATGCGATGAAACTAAGCAGTTTTCATAATGATATTTAAATATTTTAATGATTTTTTTTAGAAAAAAAAAACATGCAAAACAAAAACTGTTAGCTCAACTGTCAACCATGAAAACCGTAGATTGGCAGTAAACACTGAAATGCACATGCATAGCATGTTTATTTGAAAGCGAGAACTTGACATTGCCATATTTGAATCTGTGTCCATATCTGCATGAGCCTGCAGAACTTACCTGACTTGTCCTTGATACGATACAATCAGTGAAGGTATTGAGGCGGGTGAGGCCAGAGAGAACATGGCGCCAACGGGACGGCGTCTGTTTTGCAGTCTCCTCAGAGGAACTATGTATGGACCACTGTCTGAGCTTGGGTACAGATGAGCCATCATGGGCTGAACAGGTGCTGCTTCCTCGACTTCCCCTGGAGTACAGGGTGTTTCCACCGAAGATGTAGTTCATCACTGCGAATACTCTATGGATGCACACCAGTCACTTCTCAGACTTGTGTCAATGACAAAGACAGGAAAACAAATCTAGCCAAAGTCTAAGAGTTTTCCAAACAACTTCCTTAATTATGAGAGTGGCTTCCTGCGCTGGACATATCAGGGGATTTCATCAGGATAAAGCCTCAAGTGTGCTGTGTAGTCATGCCCCTAGATACTCCATTCTTCCCAAGACTTACTCCGTGAATCAGCAACCACCATCCAATACTGCTTCGATTCAGACACTTCAGAGAGAAATAAGAGAAGAAAGTATATTTTTTGTATACAAAGCTAGCTGCTGTTTTTTATCCTCAAGATGCTGGGGATACAAACTCAAAGATGGTGATCAAACGCTGGACAAATTACAAGTTGGTGCTACTTCATTCCACTGAAACCATCTGTGCAATTCAGAGTGCTTCCAAGATAGTAAATTTGAAGGCCATCAGATGATTAACAGCTGCCTGTCCAAGTCCAGTTGGGAATGTCACTCTGACCAACCAACAACGCTTCCGAGCGTTAAAAACTGAGGCCAAGAGAAAACTGGACCCAAACATGCTTCATTCTGAAATGAGGTTCAATCTCCAGTCTTCTAAAAAAGGCTTTCCCATATTATTAAAAATGTATTGAATGTAAAATGTATTTGTCAATAACTAGACCAAAAAAAAAAAAAAAAAAATTCCATTTTTTTTTTCCATTGTCACACTTTATGTTGACATATTTATTAGTTCACTAGTGCCTACAGCAGTGACTGGATGGTATGAAAACATTATAATTCGCATGTCAACATGTTGGCTCGAGTACTGTGATAGTCTTTCATGCCCTCATGTAATAATATTAACCTTTTGCACATAAACACCACTGAAATATACTGAACAATTGTCTTGTCTGGATTTAGCTTTAACTATTGATTTAGAGGGTAAGATGGCATCCTAAATAACAATGCTAAAGCTCCTCCCTCTGAAAAGATTGACAAGAGATATGGCAGGACATCAATAAAACATTCCAAATGACCTCCGAATACACTAAGTGCATGTCTAATGAGATGGCAGCAAAACCCATTTAGAGCCCCCTCTTAGAACCAAGCTTGTCACCTTGCTAAATGACATTTAGAACAGTATGCTGCAGCACTGAAAATCCACATCGGTATGGATGTAATGGATGGATCCAACCAGGTTAACATGTTACGAGTAAAATAATGAAATGGCATTCAGGTTAGGTTGGTGTAACTGTAACAGCTACTGCACGAAGGTACAGACTTTTTCAAAGTTGTCAAATCTTCCATAGATCACCAAATGGAACACACATTAGGCTGGCTACTGACAGGGTCAGCCTGCTGGTCAGCTTCTCAATAGATGTTGACAGCAAAATCAGGATCCATAGATGTTGTCTTAGTTATTCCTGTCACCACCTTTTCTCTTAAATCGGTGTCTAATAAAAGCCTGTTCTGTTCAGGAAACATGAAAGAACTGCTGCTAATGACAACTTTGCACACAACTGTGACCCATTCAATTTCTTTTGTCAAAAGAGAAACTCAATCCATAAACTATTAATTCCCAAAAATAATCAACTGGTTCCCAGCTCAAATAAATACATGGTCTAATGTAGTTACCGAAGTATTTACAGTAATAAAAATGTTTGAATTATGAGCCGAGCAGAGTGGCTTACGAGCTCCTTCCCGACCTCCCGATCATTTTTAAACATGTCTAAAAAGTTCGTGAGCTATCGGTTTAAATTCGTGACGTGTGCGCGGTTGAACGAGTCGATTTGTTGATTTATCTGAAGTTGACCAATCACGAACTAGGAAAACCACAGAAGAAGAAAGACGAAGACGGCAGCACCACAGCGAATGTGGACTATTGACAAGGAGGATAAACTCGCTGAAGTCTGACAGGAACAGCGAGCGCTGTATGATGTTTCTAGCAACGTGTTCCAATGCCTTTTTAGTTCTCTCTCTCTCTCACACACACATATGTAGTTTACAGGGACTCTCCATAGACGTAACGGTATTCTATACTGTATATCCCCATACACTACCTCTATTCTTAACGGAAAATGCATGTTTAAAATTTCTATTAAACACTGTATAGTATTTTTTAAAGCCATTTGGTTTACAAGGGCACAGGAATTGTCCTCACAAACCATGTTTACATTGTAATACCTATTTCAGATATTTATAAACCATATACAAGAACACACACACACACACACACACACAGGGTGACCAAACGTCCCGGTTTCCGATTGCTGAAAAATAAACTGTACGTGTAGGAAACAGTCACGGCTCGTATCAATATTTTACATGCAGTTATGAGAGAGGGAGAGCAATTATATTAGGCGTGTATGACTTGAAGCAGCGCTGCACAGAATGATCACCTGTATGACATCAAAGTACCGCGAGAGCGATTCGAATGCTTTCGATATGTGTGCTCTCTTATCGCTCTCGCGGTACTTTAATGTCAAACAGTGATCCTTCTGTGCGTGCAGCGGTGCTTCAAGTCGAACGCGTCTATCAACTTAGTGCGATTGCTTCTGTAATTCGCAGGTTGTAAAATCGTGTTGTATATCATCTCGTCCGTACAATTTTCAGATAAACTCACTTGTGCCGTGTGCGTGGACATACGATCTTCACACCTTCCGAATTCGCACCGTGTACGCCCGCCTTTAGAAAATCAAATCTTTTTGTAATCTTGACAAAACAGATATCGTTGGAAAGGTCTGACAGTCAAGGATTCCATATTTGGTGACTGTTTTGTAACAGAAATGGTATTGTGACAGACAATTATTGATTTGTGACAGAAAACTGCATCAAAAGAATTCAATAGTGTTTGGGTGTCACCCAGTAGTTATTTTTGGTATAGTGCCCAAACTAAATCTCACAGGAACCACAATTTTGCTGTTATGAACTTTGAATTTGGAACATAACTTGGTTAGACATATGGCTTGGAATTTTTTGTCATATGAAGTACAACATATGTTATAAAGTAATTTTTTTTATATATACAATTTAAAAAAAACAGTATACTGCATCTTTACTGCAAATTTAAACTTCTATAACTTTTTTATTATGTCTTTTTTTATGCTTTCACTTCAGCAATCATTTGCTATGTGTCTTCTTTAAAAAAACAACAACAACCTTACGTCTGTAAGCATAAGGAATTACAATCATGTTGTAACAAGCATTGATAAGTTATCCGTTTTCGGTTAATTTATACCCCTGGTAACATATCCTGTGGGAAACAAACATTAAAATCAATATTAAAAGTCATGTTTTGAAAAAATTTATCAAGTTGTATTCTTTGTATCCCAATAAGTTGGAAAATAGCAATAACTTAATTTACTCATGTCTCTATGGTCTTGCCATTTTTAGGGTTAATCTACCCTTTTTGGGTAGATTATTAAGGTTACATTTACTCAAGTCTTCAACCTGAACAATGACTTATTATCCATAGGGTTTTTATCCAGATAATGTAGCAGTTATAAAGAGGCCAAGTGTAAAGTATTTTGTCTCTTGATAGGTACTGGAATGTATGCACACAAAAATAAGCAAAATAAGCCTTCCAACAACTCTGCAATACGTCCCAAGCTATCATGGGTATTTAAACATGTAACATGCCTTTGATTATAAATTACATGCATCATTTGGTGACTAGGAACCATAACAGTACATCTGAACAGTTAAATGAGCTTAAGCATTCCAATGTGTTCAAAAACCATGATCGGATTAGGGGCAAAGCATTGGTGCCATTCACATTTGTAATGTATATGCTTTGTGCAGCGCAAACCATGTGTGTGTGTGTGTGTGTGTGTAAGACACTGCAAGCACTGCTGCATGACAGAGGCACGCAGGTTGCCAGGCAGCAGAGGGAAGAGATATGTGCTTTCACATTTTCTCAACAAAACATAATGACGTGCCAGACATCACACATTCACGCAGGTGACTGCCACAATGTAAAAAAGAACAATGCTCATATTTCGCACAACAAACCAATTTACTTTAATATGGCCTTACTAGATAGTCTGTCAATCAGTGCCTTCAGACTCCATGATGTATTAACAAAAAAACTACGCACCTCTGCTTTGTTAATACATCTAGCTTCTCAATCTTAGGCATGATTATATTCTCTATACTGCCTTTTGAGTGGAAGGACATTTTACTTGTTATGAATATGATTAATGCCACTGCAAATTATGCACAATAAATTGTTTTATATGAAGCAAATCAAGTAACTTATGTCAACATCAAAAACTAAGTTCAAGCATTCCTAATTTGCTTTACAGAGAGCAAGTTATGTAGTCACTGCAGTGATTGACACGCAGCATTTTCTTGTTGCGGAATTCCAGACCTACCAACAAGTGCAGATGTCGCCTCTTGGTTCTCCTTAGGGTACCCATGATCCGGCGACCCATCTTTTTAGCATACCACACTGAGCTGAGCATTGTGGGCTACGGCTGGAGGAGTGTGCGTGTTCACGGTGTAGGGTTCACGCTCCGGTGATATAGAACTCGTTTCCTTACTCTGACCTGCCCCCCTCCACCTCTTCTCATGCCAACATCTCAAAAACAATTTCTGCACATAGTGTGTGCCGGCGACAAAAATATACGGTGCAGGTACCTTTAAAGAGCAGAACGTAGGGCAAGAGAGAGAGAGAAAAAAAAAACAGGCTGCCTGACGCACACAAACTGCAGCAGAGATAAAGCGCTTCACAATCGCTGCACCCCCCTGTAACGCTTCTCGTTTCACCTTGTCTCTCACACTGCTGTGGATGATGCAGTTCCTGGCACACTGATGCGATCGCGGCTGTGCAGTAGTGGGATGCAAGCTCAGTGTAGACGGCTGCAGGTGCCTGTGTTCATCTCTTTCAGCTCAAAATGAGTCAGCAGGAAGCTGATAGAGTGAGACTGGGTGCTTGACTTGGCTAGCACTGACTGCTCTCCTCTCTGATTGCCTGAAAGAAATTAGTCCACTGCCTTGCGATGTAGACGTAACTCCAATGCTGTGCCTCTCTGGCAAACGGCTGCAGTGTCCATTTACTACACTTTGATAAGAGAAAACAATGTTTTCCTCTTTTTTTCCTCACGTTGTCTTGGAGATGAGGCAAGGTGACATCCTTTCCTGTGCCTGTGGTAATTCCTGGGATGTAGGGGACGGCACTATATCTTCGCATTTCTTTTGCTCTCCTGATGGTTTCTTGAATGTGCGATCAAGCCATTCAACTTTGCCACATGGGGAGATATATCAGGACTGACATCATTGATTGGAAATGGAAGGCAGCTCAAGGCTCATGACTTGTATGAGAAAAGTGACCTCAAACCCATATCAACACTGCCTCATTGTCAGATGCTTGCGGCAAAAAAAATGCTAATTGTTTTCAGGCCTGAATAAGCACTTCCACTTTATAAATTCCAAGACCAGAAAAGTCACTCAGAAAAAGGAGTTAACAGGGAATTTACTATTTATCTTATATAATGACCATTTCATACAGTAATCAGATTTTAACTGAAATCTTCAGTACAAAATCCTAAAGCTGGAAAAAACATTGGCCATGCGCTGTGGAAGCAAAGGTGCTTCCATGCATGACGGAAGCACCAACAGATAACGAATGCAACAGCAAAGCTATCGCTGCTACATATGTAGTCAAACAACTGTTGCATTTAAAAACAAAAGTCTATCATTTAACTAGAACCCACATGTGTAGATTCTAGCAGGCTCATGCAACTATCAAAATGAAATACTGCATAAATACAAATAGGAAAGACAATGAGAGGTACAATGCAAGAACTGTACTGTACCCTCTAATGTCAGCATTAAGCCTGTCTGATAAAATGTATGAAAATATCATCATGAAACAATGAAAATCTGCATAGACCATTCATGCTGATCGCATGGAGATGACTGACACCAGTCCGCACATGACTGACAGCCATTTGACAAACACAGAATTGGCAAGCTGCAGGTACATCAGAAGCATATAAAGATGTTTGCCAAGTCAGACGAGTAGGGCTGTCACTTTTAGTTCGAAAATCGATTGCACAATCGATCGGACCAACCAAAAAAAGTTTCGAAAATAAAAATAGGGAATCAATTTTAACCAAATATGTACAAATATAAAGAAAATAAAGAATTCCGAAAGTGCAGTATGCCTTGCGAAAGCTAGACCGAAAATACCAGCAATTTTACGTGCCTATAAGACCCAGTGTTGTCGAAAGCGACATGCTTATGCTGCATTTAAATCAAACGCGAATAGAGCGTCTGGCGCGAATGATTTCAATGTTAAGTCAATGTAAAGACGCGTTTACGCGCGTCTGGAGGTCTCGCGGCGCGGTAGACGCGAATTCTCCTCATTCGCGCATCTAGTTACAGGAGATTCTGAGTTATGAAAAGGACCATTGCAAGCTGACCGCGATACCCCCACCTTGCGCAGCTGTACCTGAGTGTCCCTAGGACATCAGTGCGGTCGGAGCGCGTCTTCTCAACAGCTGGACATATAGTGAATAAAAAACGCTCTGCTCTGGACCCCGAAAATGTTGATCGACTTGTTTTCCTGTCCAATAAATTTGTGATGGCCCTAGCCTTTAATTATGCCTGCCTAGTGCCGCCTAGCCTAAGTGTCGGTTATGTTCAATAAAAAAACACACATGGCCTGTTCTCAAGTCCATTTAAAGTTTAATTTTTTGAACATTTGTTTGAAATGGATTGAATCATTATTTAAAATAATCTTGGAGATTTTTGAATTGCCTAAATCATAAATGCAGCCGGGTTGAAGCCTGCAGTGATGTTTTTCTTTTGTTATGGCAGCCGTCCCCTCTGCATATATATTTTTTCGAAATGTTGCACTCATGTTGCTGTTTGTTATTCTGCACGAAACTTCATGCCAATAAATAAGAAATATTGCTGACTTGTGCGTTTCCAGCGCTCTCTTTACGTTCATCCGTTATTTAACGTTGTAAAAGGAAACGTCTTTTTTTTTTAGACATGGAAAATCGATTTTACAATCGATTCAATGAACACTTATGTCTTAAAAATCGAAAATGATTTTTTTACAAAAGTGACAGCCCTACAGACGAGTGACTGTTACCTGGATGGTCACAGGACTTTGAGGGTACGGGTTGGAGATGGGAGTAGTAGGAAGCAGAGGACTCTCCTTGTTCACTACAGTGGACGGCCCATCGAAGATGCATTCCAGGGACTCAACCTACAGAGGGGCATTGAACTCACTGTATTACAATACAAGCTTGAATTGAAAGTGCCTACAATTCTCATCATGAGAAGATGATAAAGAGAGACAGACAACAGAAAACAAATGAGGAGTAAGGATCTAGAGCTGGAGAATGTTCACCTTGACAGACTTTTAGGGCATCATATGCATGTTTGAATGACCTATGATACCCAAAAATGCAGTACTTAAAATAGGCAAGCTCACTAAGTTTTGAGACAAAGCCAGAGAGTCACCAAAACAGACAGTGGTATGATAAGGATGCTTAATTTGATGAAACACGGACCATATATATTAGAAGTTCACCGACTACACTCGTGGTATTTCCCACTTCTGTCATCTCACTTTATGTAACTATCGCCATATCATATACACACACTAGGGTTGGGCCGATAGACGATTCCATCGTCCATCGATAACAGACATCACAATGTTAAACCGATATCGTGACCCCCCCCCCCCCCCCCCCCCACTTCCCAGTTCTATGTTCGGAAAGGAAATTAAGTGTACTACGGAAACCCTTAAGGGAATAAATAACCTAAGAGATGGGAGGATAAAAAAAATATTTCAATACTTTTTTCTTGCAGTAATATCATTGGGTAAGTATAGGCGACTGTATAATCACGGGCATCAGGGAGCCGCTATTGAAACCACTTTCTATTGCACCCTCTCATTTTACTTTCACTTTTGAGATTCGCGATCACAAGGAATCTATACTATGTATCGGCAGTACTTACCACACATTTGACAAGATTAGATGTTTGTCATTGGTTTGTCATTGTCATCTGCAAATCATGCGCCATCGTCCTATCAGACATTTCTCCTTATTCTGTGTATGTGGTAGGGGTGTCCCTGAATAAGGATTTTCATAGTCGAATCGGAATTTTCAAATCTTGCTGATATTCGACCGATAGTCGAATCATATGTTTGGGGGTGGGGCAAAATACATTAACAAGAGTCAAGTCAGACATTCGACTAACACAATTACTGATGTTAACACACAGGGAAAAGGTGTAATGAACACCTTGCAGATATAAACAGGGTAAATAATGTTTTATGTTTTGATGAACAGATAGCTAACACTTAACGTCGGCAAAACCATAACAATTAACAATTTTATTTAATTGTTTTTACAATAGTGCTCTCATTATAACGTTAGCAGTTAATGTTCTGCATGTCTGTTTTGAGCTGCGCGCGCTGAAGATGACCAGTAGAGTGACGCATTTGATAGCAAGTTTTTAATCAATGGTATTCAACTCATAATTTCATATAGAATACGTTTCGTTATTTATACAACATAACGTTAATATTAAGACTTATAATCTATTTGCAAAAAGGGCCTGAATGCACATGAACATATCTGCGGGGCTCTGAATGCGAACTAATTTTATGGACGCATTCTTCATGAAACAATGTGCAGAAACACGGCAGCTAAACTAAAAATTCATTGCATTTTAGTATTATGTTCTTCTCATTATAATTGTATGTATTTAACAGTCCCAGTCATAGTTATTAATATTCTGCATTGTAGTTTGACCTACTCGCGCTCTGCGCTGAAGAGATATCACCATAGTACTACAATGAAGCGCTTGACTCAAAACCAAATGCATCTTATATCAGGTAAATAATATATCCACGATATATATATATACACCGGCTGAAATGTTTTGATATCACTTGTACCCTACCTGTTCGAAAAATCCAGTCTCTACCAGTGTCAGTTTGAGTCTTGGTAAAGTTTTAAATCCCTGCTTCCAAGATACTCCTCTGTCGGTCACGGATTATGGAAAGTGAAACATAAATCTATAGGGGTGGTTGGATTTATTCACGCACTTTAAAATATTAATTTGAAGCTTCTTTCTTTTCAGATTCTTACAGCTTTATCATAATAGGCTGTATATTAACTAATTGGGAAAAAATGGTAGTTCTATGTGAAATCAGACATTTGAGCTCCCCCATATAGTCAAAATTGCATAATCAATAACACCCCGTGAATATTCGACTGTTAGGTTGGTAGTCAAATCAGGCTCCTTGAATCAAAGCATTGATTCGGTCACCCCTAGTATGTGGTAAGTGAACTTTCATGTCCTGTAATGCAACAGGCTACCGCTAACAAGCGGCTAAACTTTTAGTGGCACCATAGAAAACGTTATTTGTTTCACGCCTCAGGCACACCCCTAACCCCACCCCCGATGTCATCATCCATCACGATGTTTCACTGTACACATCATCCGATGCCAATTTGGTAGAGATCACCCAACCCTAACACACACAGAGAAACTCAAAGGTCTTCACGACAAGCAGTCAAAATAAAAGTCTGATTTAACCTGAAGAAATTGACAAACATATTACTATTGTACAATATAATGTATGTCTTCAAAAAGTTAGGAGCACTAGCAAAAATTTTGGAGCACTCACCAAAAATGTATGAGCATTGCAACTAAAAATTATATATTAACAGATTTTATCTTTACATTCTTAACTTTAGTGCAGATTTTAGATTGGTTAATATTAGCTATCAATCACTCAGTCACTGCTTTCAGTTAACTACAGTGAGAAAAAGAAAGGGCTGAAGAAGAGAGAAAATTAAAAGGACACTGACAGATTTCTTTTGTAAACAACCAAAAGTTAAGCTCTTCTTTAGCAAGGGGTAGGATGGTGTATGTGGTGTTAAATTTTATATTCAGCTCTGCCAATTGTCCGGAACGGCTGGCAGCTGGTGTGCGATACTGACAAAAAATTATCTCTCTATTTTCTGGGATTTTATGGATAACAATAATTTGAGTGGTACTGTGCTGATATCTTGAGGACTACAGTAAATAGCTGACTCCTAAAATTTTATATTCTTCATATTAGGTGTGGTGGTCAGTTTACAGCAGGGCCAGCAATTAATTTTCCTATAAGTTTAAATAAAAAAAAAATTAAAATGATTTTTTAACCTTAAAGCAATTTTTTCTAAAAGTGTGCATTATCATTTGAGTCAAATTCTTATATCTAATCGGTTAACACATTTGGGCTGTTATTAAGCAAATTAAAGTATCCGTCAACAAAATTCATCTTTGCAATGCAGAGTAAACACAGAAGCTGCATATGAAATGGCATATTCACACTGATTAATGCAGGAGATGAATGCATTTAACCTGCAGTTACAAATACATAAAAAATATTTTAATATAGTAAACATATACATATATATATATTTGAAATATTTGAAATTTTAAATGTGAAATTAAAACCGCCAACAGGTAGCAGCAAGTCACTGTTAATAAGTGAGTCATTGAGATTGAACCAAATCTTTTAACGAATGATTCATTCAGGAACTAAACATCCTCATGTCGCTCAGAGATGCAAAACAGCGCTGTGACTGTGTTTAGAATTATTTTTGTTGGCGAAATAGTGCAAAAACAGGCAATATAGTGTGTAAAATGTAAGTCTCTTAATATTAACTTCTTGTTTATTGAACAGTTGTATAAAATCAATATCACATTTGTAATCATGCTGATTTCTGGAGGAAAAACAGAACTCTTTTTGTGATACTGATTAATTGTATGAAATGAAATAAAGGCCCCATATCTTCAATTTTGTGATGCATTTTAACAGACTGAATCATGGAGTGAAATAACGCACTGTAAATGCGCACGTGCACTAATCTAACCTAATAGACTTGACATAACGTATGCTCTCTGTAGGTGTGTTTTGTTTGGATTTAGCAATACTCGATAATGTCAAACCGCACATCGTAAAACAACAATTAAAAAAGGTGTAGATTCGGTGGCGAACACTTTTACCTGCAAACTCCGTCCCACAGGTTTTACAGTGAATGCAGTGCATAGAACCATTTTCATAGCGGAGCCACTCAAAGACTTTCAACCACTCTCTCCGAAAACTGTGCACCTTCTATTCGGCAGGTGGATTAACATTCACCACATGATCGCTATCACCAGCACCATGATTTGTAACTTTAGGTGGTTCACAGAATAAATCTGTCAGTGTTTAGCATTAGTTTTTAGGTACAGAAATTGAATAAAGTAATTGAATGTAAAACAGCATTGCATATTGAACTGTATAAACTTAAGATTATTCTTTATTAAAGTTACAAAAGATTTTTAATGAAGAGCAGTGAGTGATTTCTTTGTTGTTGCTGTTCAATTAATATAAAGACTGTCACTTTAAGAGAATGCACTGATCCAGTGCACTGATACAGTAGACCTACGTTCAGCCAGCTATGTCTGCTCTAGGATACTTACCAAGACGGGCATTTTGACATGAATTTTGTCTGAATTTGTCCATTTAAACACAATACTCCAGAGAGAGCTATATTTGCATGCGTTCTGAGGCGTGGGTTTGAGCGCTTCGGATGAGCGCATGCAACAAGCTTACATCCTTTGGCTCTTAAATGTTCAAACTGGCAAAGCTTAAAATCAACTATCGGTTGATCTCTAAAATATATATATCTATATATAAAATCACCATGATAGAAGCATTAATCTCAAATGGCAACTATGAGGACCATGGAAACAAATGTATACTATAAAATTCAAAGCAAAATACATTAATTTATGAAAAGACTCTTGGGACAGAATGTCAGCCTTTAACCTAAATTAAATTAACCTAAACCTCCATTTTAAAAAAACAAAACAAACAAAAAAAAAAACATTAAAATTATATTATTTTGTGTTTAGCAGAAGAAAGAAATTCATACAAGTTTGGATAAACTTGTGGATAACTAACTGATGACTTTACATTTTGGGGGTGAACTATCCCTTTAATCCATGAACAGTAATACTTAAGGATCCATTAGTTAATGTAAGTTAATGTATTTACTAACATGAAATTAAAATTAACTACGATAAATAAATGCTGTTGAAGTATTTTTCATGCTTAGTTCAAGTTAACTAAAGTAAACTTATGTCAACTAATGAACCTTATTGTAAAGTGTTACTTTATAAACACATAGCAAAGGTATTTATATTGATACATCATAACCACTAGAAGCAGAATGTACAGCATTGCAATGACTATTAAATAACACAAGGTGGCAAAAGAATCCGCCACAGATTAACTAACCTCTAAATGTTTTCCTCACAAAGTATCCTTATCAAATTGTTATATAATAAATTACAGTGCAAGTTAAAAATGAGTGCCAATATCTAGAAATGTACTCTTTGTACTTCATATGGTTTTGAAAAACATTTATATCATTCTTACTGCACCTTAGTAAAGTTTAAAAATATATTTGTACCAGTATCATTAATTATTAATTTACAAATGGGGAAATGCATCACATGGCTATTTACAACCTGAACAAAAATAATTATATTTTAAGTAGCTTACAGACCACAACACAGTCATGAGGGTCTGCAAGGGTCTATGATATATACTTTTATTTTTCCCCCTGCATATTTCTATATTTGGGTTGCATCACATGGCTTTGATTTTGTGGATGACATTTTTACAAATATTAATAAGCAGTATTGCTAATTTTTTTTACACTAATAACTATGGCAAACTATTTAAAGGCAGGGTAGGTAAAAAAATGTATAAAAAACTTTTTTTCCAAATTTGTTTAAACTTTATTTATATATCAATACATAATTAAAATGTAAGTACTCTGAAAAAGAAAGTATAAAAATCGAGTGACTGTAGACCTCTCACGACTGTTTTAAAGACAACTAATTATTTCCATTCACTCCACCCTTTTCTTGTACTGTTACTGTCTTCCTTTTTTGCCTGGTTTGCCTTCACTATCTGCATAGGCTGGTACTGTGAATTTTGCTTGCTGTTTCTCTGCCATTGTTTTGGTAGTATTCCTAGGATCTGTGCCTGTTGAATTCCTCAAATCAAACGTGCATGCGCAAGTGGGCAGGTCATGTGTGGCAAAAGGGTGGTTGCCATGGTTGCAAGAGAGTGACAGTCGCCTAAGCCAATCCTATGTTTCGTCCCGAAATGGAAATAATGAGCTGTGTTTAATACAGAATAAACGGTCTAGAGTCACTCGATTTTTATACTCTTTTTATCAGAGTACTTGCATTTTAATTATGCATTGATATATATAGAAAGTTTAAACAAATTTGGAAGAAAGTTGTTTATACATGTATTACCTACCCTGCCTTTAATATTCTTTTAAGAATTAATTTTTTTCTTAAATTATTAATCAGGAAATGAAGAATCAATATCAACAACAAAAAACATCAACTTAATATTTAATAACAATTAGAAACTAATTGAAGGGACCAAAGGTAAACAACTAAGAATTGGTAAATGAAACATCCATTTAAATCTAAACATTGAGTAGTAGGGCTGCAACAAACTATTATTTTGAAATTTGATTAAGCTTATGATTATTAGAATGATTAATCATCTAACACTAACAGTGACAGTAAACAGCTGCTTGGTTATATCGAACTTCTTTTCACCCCTAAGCAAAGAACTTTGCCATGATCAGAGGTGGCTAGAGTACCCAAAAACTGTACTCAAGTAAAAGTAAAAGTACTTATAGAAATATTTACTCAAGTAAAAGTAAAAGTACTAGTCTTGAATAGTTACTTGAGTAAGAGTAAAAAAGTATCGGATAAAAAATCTACTCAAGTAGTTAGTTACTAGTTACTTTGGGTCATATATACTGAGCCTATTTTTATTTAGATATATAGATAAAATATATGTAATGTATGTGTGTGTGTATAAATATATATATATTTCATCAGCCTTTACTCCAGTCTTCAATGTCACATAATCCTTCAGAAATCATTCCAATATGTTGATTTACGATCAATGATGTTCTTTTTATCTTTCTATTCATCAAATAATCCTAAACAAAATGTCACAGGTTCCAAAAAAATATTAAGCAGCAAAACTGTTTCCATCACTGGTAATAAATCAATATATTAGATTTATATTTTGAAGGATCATAACTCTGAAAACTGGAGTAACAGCTGATGAAAATTCGGATTTGCATCACGAAATAAATTATATTTTAAAGTATGTATTATATATCTATAAATAACCGCTGACACAGAGAAGAGAGAAAAATCCTAACATAACAGCTAAGTTACCGAACATCTGAACATTACTAACCAAATGCACATTGACGGATCTACTTCTGTCTGCTCACAGAAGTATATTTCTGCAAGCGTAAATATTGTGGAAATATCATAATTGATTGTGTCTAGGCATATGGGGGTCGTCATGTGACACACAGCAGCCACAGCATATTGGCAAATTATTATTAAGCATTATTTATTTAATTTTTTAATTTTTATTAGAAACATTCCCAGATTCATGAACTATATAATGAAATATATTGATTCTCACATTTCATAGATTGTTAATAATGATAATATGCGATGGTCAAAGTAGCCTAATTATGTAATTTATTATAAAACCCTGTCTGTTTACTTAAGTAACATATATAGGTGTCATGCCATAACATATTTTTAATACGACTGACTTTATATTAAATGTGAATTTAACATTTAAAGTTAATGTGATATAAAAACTGCTACTAATCTTTCATTGTTCAGAAAGAGAATCATTTTCACTGACAGTCTAGAGTTCAGTCACTCTCAGAAACTCCCATTAAAATCACTGAAACTGTTAACACTGTGAAATCAATATCTTATTTACAGATTCGTACACACATCTGCACTTTGTTGTTTCTGACGAGAGAATTAGCAAGAAAGAGGTATTCAGTTAGCGAGCGAACACCGGCATTTTAGCGATGACTCATCTGAACACCTTTGATTGGCCAATGCATTCATAAGCTCAAGAGAATCTTGTGTGATTGGTTATAATGCGCAGTGCTGTAAAAACGCATCTATCTCTGGCTCAGCGCCAGCCAGCGAACACAGATCTGAATTTAGCAGCTGATGATATGACTCGCTGAACGTTCTCACACCGGTGTGATTGTATTAAAATTAATAAAATCTTAATCGGCTATTTTTTTGTCTTTTGGAAGCTGCATTCAACTTGGTTCCCTTCTGTTATAAGTCACACATACAACAAACTAATGTCATAGTGGTATCGTGTACTGTAATCGAATGTAGCCCAAGTCATTACCTGTTGAACAGTAGACAGCACACGCGGTGTTCATCTAAGATCTTCATCGCTAGCAAATAATAGCCTTTGCAGATTTGCTTTTAATTCAGTGCAGTTCCATAGCCACATTTTCAATGCTGCTGATGTTCTTAAACGTTACAACTTCGAGTGAACTCAGCGCGTGCGGCAGGGAACTGAACAAATCATTCAAACTGATTCATGAACCAATTCACTCATTTGCCAATTGGTTTGATCAAGCCTTTGAACAGAATTGACTCAAAAGAATGAATCATTCGCGAATGAGCATCGCTCATTGCCCAGAGAAAAGTAGACGTCGCGTTTGGAATAAACTGAAGCATTTATAACATTAATTGCATTAAGATAAAGTAACGAGAGGAGCGTCGCCCACAGTAATGAAGTAAAAGTACAGATTTTTCCCAACCAATTTACTCAAGTAAGAGTAGAAGTACCCATCTTTAAATATACTCCAGAAGTATTAGTTACCCAAAAAATTTACTCAAGTAAATGTAACGAAGTAAATGTAATTCGTTACTACCCACCTCTTTCCATGAGTATATCAGAGCCTTTACACACGATGGCATTTTTTTTATTTGTAATTTAGTAAAAAAAAAAAAAAAAATTTATAAAAATACAAAAATTCCACACTCTACTGGTTCAGCTTTGTTTGCACTTCTCATAAACATGTCTTCAATTAGAATGCATTACAGCTGAATTATAGGCTTGTGCTACAGCACCACACTGGTCAAACTGCATTATTGCAGGCCCTTATATTGGGTCATATGAGATCTAACAACTATTCAACAACAAAATGATAAAAAATGATATTGACTAATCATTTCAGCCCTATTGAGTACACACATCCAGCACAATGTACACTGTGGTTACAATATTAATAGACAATACCGACAAGGATCAGGGTAGAAGCACCATTTAAAAGAATTGTTCTCAACCAATGCACCAGCGCCAACTATGAGATCTATGCCAACTTCAAAGGGGGGCACAGGATAACTTTAAAAGTATGCAAATGAATAAATCATCATTAATATATTTAAAAATCTAAACAATATTCTCTCTTTATATTTATTTTTCTTTTCTCATATTTCTCTTCTTATTTTACCGCAATTTTTATTAAAGGACATAGAGTTCTGGAAAACAGAACATAACTTCTTGAATCAGAAAGTCAATCATGGTTAATTTAATATATTAAATTAATTAAAAACTCGTATTCATTAATTATATGAATAAAAGGTTTGAAAACAAGCAGCTTTGTCATGATTACAGCAGAAATACCAAAAATATCTTAGCATATACAACGGGGCCTCATGGGGGGGATGGGTGGGTTGCTGTTTAGAGGTTCTCTGAATAGGTGACTTCCAGATAAACATAGGTCATGACTGTATTGTAAGGATGTGTCTGAGATGGATGGCAGGTTGTGAAGTGGGCTGAGGGAATGAAAAGGTGCCGGTTTAAGCCTTGAGCACTGAAGGTTATGAAAAATGGCAGATGTTATTTCTCCTCTGCGGTCTGTTATGTGCATGCTTCTGGCTTAGGCTCTGATAGGGACTCGGGGGGAGCTGTGGGATCATAAATCTAAAGACAGAAGAGAGCACTGGAGCACAACAGGAGCAGGACAAGGGCTTGTAAATGTTCACACATACATACTACTTTCCGCATTACAGCATATTCACCTTCTGTGCTCACCACTTGGCACACAGAGATGGTGTTTCACCTTGCATGTTTCTTATAGTATACATTTCAAAGCTGCTCATCTAAAAGCATTAAATACATGTCTACATGTCCCGTGTTCTAAACATAAACTCTAATACATGTTAAGTCTTTGAAAGAAGTGAGGGGGGAAATACTTGTCTTTGTATCAACTATTCCAGTCTTTCATGTTTATCGGTGTCCATTCAGCAATACAACAGATTATAAACCAGCCTGTGGGCCCAGCAAACTCGTCTGCGTTATAAAGCACCCTGCACACTGATAATTCCACTGAACCAAGAACATTGGTGGATTAAGAGCCTTTAAATCTATCGGCACAGCATTTTCCATCCTAACCTTATAGTATGTTTTAGATAAAACCAGCTGTTTTCTTGAAATAATCCAAGGTGGGTAAACCATTCTAAAACCTAAAGGGTATGTTTGTATGTTGTGTATGTAAAGAGTGAGGCACACAGTTATAAAAAAACGGCATGGTAGAATTTGGACAGTGAAGTGATCGACAACACAGCAAATGATAAAATAGGTGATCTGATCAGGAAGTCTAGATTCTAAGACCAGGACATACCTTCATTGGGGAGATATGTGCATGTGCCACATAGCCGTGGATGTTCTCAATCTGGGAGAGGTTCTTCTCAGCCACTTGGACCAGCTCTGGCCCAGGAGCCTCATCAGTGAACTGTGGTGAGCTTTGCTCCTCTGGAGATCCTGTGTCTTCATCATGGTGTCTGTACTTCTGCAGAGAACAACAGCCAGATAAGATGAGATGAATACCATGTCATACGGACATTTGAGACCTTTTGAGGTCTTTGTTTCCCTTTGACAACTGCTTGGTTTGTACCACATTCACAATGACTCTATATTCCAAAACCCAATGAACTTCTTACAAAGGCCGGTTTCGGAACAGAGATCAGATGTCTGAGACATGTATAGACAATCATAAACATGACATTTGGAAGACGTTAAAAAAGACTGGAGGTGCATGTTTAGTTCATTATAGTAACAACATAGTTCAGTGCAAAAGGATGGAAAAAAGAAAATGATTTGGGGGATTGCAGATACTGAAATTTATGGAAATCTTTGACTGAAAGTAGAAATGCAAGGAAGCGTTTGGTTAAAGGAATGTAACTCATGTAAAGAAATGGATCATTTCCATCAAGTGGAATACAGGAAACATACAGTTCTGAAGCAAAATCCGGAAGTAAATAATTTATACTCCGTAACTTTTAATTTGTGGTGAACATTACACAATATACTTGAAGTTAACTAACTACATTCATACACATTTTAATTATATAAACACAGAAAACTATCAAACCATTCCCTTGCACTAAGTAGTGCTTTCCCATGACGATGAATGGGTTTCCCTTCCCCTAAAATAAACACTGGTACATGCCTACACAAAAAGGTATTGCCAAAGCTGCTATGGCAACAGGTTTATCAGCTACTGACTACTTCTCACTATAGGTGAGCCCGTGTTTCAAGCAGCTGACATAAAAAAAAAAAATGTAAAGCTGACATAAGGCTCATTGACCTGGTTTAGCCACTTAGATTTATGCATTTGCACAGCGTATAATCAGTAGCCAGATTACAAAAAAAAAAAAAAGATCAATTAGGAATTGATACTAAAGTGTTTGGTTTGCTTCCAATTAAGCAAGCAACAAGAAATTTTATATATCATCCATGATGTCTTGGCAAATATTGGATTATTATCTAGATAATTTAGATAATCTTAAATCTCACTCTACATAATAATGGCAAAATTAAATGTGTTGCCCATTTATTAGAAATTTTAAATGAGATGAACAGAGATCTTAGTATCCAGAAATACACATGAATAAAAACCACGACCACGAGAGGGCGCTATAGGTCAAGATTATTTTAAAAAAATAAATAATTTAATTTTAAAGCCAACGTCTCCTGGGTTCAGCACTACAAAAAAATGTTTAAGCTGTGTCTGATATCAATCACTTTTTCTTACGTTTACTATTTTTTATATGGTGAATGGCACAGTGTACTTTTTAATGAACAATTCAGACAGTGTAAACATGCTTTCTATTGGGTTGAATGAAGTCTGGTTGTGTGAATCATACAGACGAGTCGGCACAGTCTACAAAACGTATCTGAGTGACCATTATCCACTTTGGCTCCATTCATCTTGTAAATAAAAAATGAAGACATCTGCTTAGACTTCAGTACACTCTGACAATCAAAAAATTGATTATTGAATTTTGGAACTTTATTCCACATATTTATAGAGCATTATTACACATCTTCATGTTTTGCTCAAGTATACATAATTTTTTATGCATGAAAATATATAGCTGATGAAATTGATGTTGCTTCTTCGTTGACAAGATGAGACAAGCCTATAATGTTATTTGAGGACTACGGGACATTCAAAATACATCCTAGGCTACTTTTGTCCTTAAAAATGTGCATTTCTGTTATAAGTGAATGATGTGACACAGCCAAGTATGGTGACCCATACTCAGAATTCTTGCTCTGCATTTATCGCATCCAAAGTGCACACACACTGCAGTGAACACACATCCGGAGCACTGGGCAGCCATTTATGCTGCGGCAACCAGGAAGCAGTTGGGGGTTCGGTGCTTTGTTCAAGGGCACCTCAGTCATGGTATTGCCTGAGACTCGAACCCACAACCTTAGGGTTAGGAGTCAAACTCTCTAACCACTAGGCCACGACTTCCCCATTATTGGACTGCAATCAGATAAGGGGGCATTCACATATCTACAGTAGTCTCAGTATGGCAGCCGCAATGGATGGATAGACCACCAAAATGAGAACTAGCTATCTGAAACAATGGGCTTAGCACCAATTCATTGTTGATTAACTTAAAGTTAGTGAAGGTGGGATAGGTGGAATCGCACAGATGGATGTGCTCTTTTGTGCACTCTCCACTTCTTCAGTTCTCAAATACAGCACTCGATCAGTTTGCAGTGCTCAAATACACACACAGCAGTCCAAACATCTATCGTGTTAGAGCAGGGTTACCCAAAGTGGGGTGTGAGTTGGTACCACAGTCTATGGTTAATGCCATTAACAAATCAATAATTAAAATATTTTTGCAAAGAAATGTTTCAGGTTTATACACATGATGTTACTGTAAACTCTTAAATAAAAATAATCATATTTTGGGGAAACCCTGTATAAAAAAAATTATTATTATAAAAAATGTAATTACATTGTAAATTAAAGTAATATACATTTGTATAATTTGTTGAGAGTAATAATAACAATAGCTATGTAAATAATACTAAAATACTATTAAAACTGATTTAAAAAAAAATATCGAAATACTTAAAATCTCAGGGGGTACTTCAAGTACATAATTTAGGTCAAAGATGGATAGTTTAACTGTAAATTACTTTAAACTATAATTTGGCAGAAACATATTAACCAGAAAAACTAAAAATGTTAAATCACTTGAATAAGGCCATGAAACACATACAGAACATTGGTTCTCAGGATTTTTGAGAACCGGCGCTTGTAGCCTAGAAGTTTTCTTTCTAAATGATGTGAAAATCTTCTTCTTTACTCACTTACAGAAAACAATATATTGATTTAAATTTTCTAAGACACTTTTTGTTGGTAAAAGTCACATGCGAGTAGGCGTCAACTATCATGAATATCATTGTGATTTACATCTGAGAAGAAAAAGGCCCGCATAATGAGCTGCATAATGAATTTATTTAGTTTATTTAGAATTTATTTAATTATCCCATAACAATTTAATATTCACTTGCGAGTGCAGTTAAAAAGTTTATTAGGAACAATCAAAGCTGACTTTCAAAGCTGAATTTTTGCATCATTACTCCAGACACACAATCCTTCAGAAATCCTTATAACAATCTGATTTTCTACACAAAAACAGTTATTGTTATTGTTATTATTATTAATGTTGAAAAGAGCTGAGAATATTTTTTTATTTTATTTTTTTTGGGGGGGGGGGGGGTAAATTTAAAGAAAAGCATTGTTTGTTACATTTGTTACATTTACATTTATTTGTTACATTTATATTATTTATATCAAGCTTTTGAATGGTATAGTATCAGAATCAGAATGAGCTTTATTGCCAGGTATGTTTACACATACCAGGCAGTAATATGGCTAGTCGAGTCTATGCAGATCGACTGCTTGTTCTTATCAGAGATGGCAACGCTGGCAAAGGAGGTACATGACAAACTCAAAAAAGGAGAATTAAAAAAAAAGGAAATTTAAAAAAAAAAGGTCAGAAAAAGTCTATTGTGGCATAGACGTGTTCAAAATCACTCTCAAGGACCTTTTCCTGGACTGTCCCCAGCTGGTGGAATGACCTCCCAATCTCAATTCGTACAGCTGAGTCTTTACTCATTTTCAAGAAACAGCTAAAGACTCATCTTTTTCGCCTGCACTTAACCAACTAACACTAGCACTTTTCCTTTTCTTGTCTTTTTAATTAAAAAAAAACAAAAAAACAAAAACAAAAAAAAAACCCTACCTATGCGTTCTATACTAGACTAACTGAGACTTGTCATGGCACTTGTATACTGTTGTTGTTCTCTTGTTGACCTGACTGCTTCTGTTGTTCTCATTTGTAAGTCGCTTTGGATAAAAGCGTCTGCTAAATGATTAAATGTAAATGTTAAATGTAAATACAGGAAATTTAGCCTGGTCAGACTTTATGTTCGTTCAAAGAGGGATGGCATATTTATTTTTCTAATTTGATTTTGTGGGGGTGACTGAGCCTATATAAGGCTTGGCTATGATATGCCGGTTTTTATTTATTTTTTTCAACTGTTTGCCAAAACATGCGACTATAGCCTATGCCTACATTAAGATATTTATTTTAATAATTTTTTATTGCCTGTTGTTTCTTTTGGCATATAAAATAGACATTGTCTGATAGAGATATCAATAAAGGTTCAGCTGTGTCGCAGAATTGGTGTTGTTTCCGATTTCTACAAGCTCAATAACATCCACAGCAAAAAAAATAAAAATAATAATAAATAAATAAATAAAAAATAGTCGAAAAACTATGCCCATTAATTAGATGTGCAAGGCAAGCAGGTAAGTTTTTTGGGGTTGTTATGGACAACTACAAATGTGAACATTATTAGCCTATAATGTAAATGACTTGTTATTTTATTCGAGCTTTCTATCTATTTGCTAAAAAATAAAGTGAAATAGGCATTTACTAGTAGGCTAAATAGCAGCATGTTGAAGTGATGTGCCAAAATGCGTTTTCTATTAGGCTACAATGAAAATATTGTACAGTACAGTGCGTTTAATTTAGGCTAGTTATTTATTGTTGTCCCTGTGCACCGATTGGAGACGGAGTTCACTGCTGATATTCTGACAGCTTTCTAATCTCGCGGCTGTCATCAGCAGCGCCTTGCATCGCCCAATCAGCGGATGGCGGGCGGGTGCGGTTTTGAAAATTGGTCAAAAACGTTGGTGCGGATGGATGGCGGACGGATGATGAGTTTTGTGATTACAGTTCATTTTAATGACGCGTGTCTAAATGAAGATCAGCGCAGACCAAGGCTGCAGACAGCACACCTTGTTTGTTATCTTTATTTTATAATTGCACAAAGTTTTGGTGTTATTATGTCTGCATACTAAAAAAGTAGACCCTTTACAGATTCGATTGATGTATTGCTCTTATCTGTATGATCAAAACTGAAAGTGTAATTTAAGTTCTTTTTGGGGTTATCCGGAGAAAATGCCTCATAAGGCGTATATACGTGTAATATTCCAAAGGGTTAAGCTGTTTAGGATGGAATTTCTAACAGTTCCTTTAAACACTGCTAAACCACCTATAACCGCAGTGTTTCGCTTAAGTGACATTAAGCAATCCAGTTACACAACATACTGTGACTAATCCTTGTAAACATTAAAAAGTCACAGAAGTGTCCAAAGAAGTTGTTTTTTCTTTGTGCATTTGGCCACAAGTCTTTCCCTAACAATAACGCCATGTTATGTAATTCTCCTCCAACATCCATAAATGGAAATATCAGTAAGACAAGCATTAAGATTAGCTTTGATTAAGATTGATTTGTAGGTGTTGAATGTATAGAGCATGTGGGCAGAAGCACAAGACAGAACAAGAGAGCTCACAGTCTTCCCTGATGAGAGCATGAGGAGGACGATCTCCTGGCAACTACGACCACTCACTATTGAGTCATGGTCCTCAGGGGCTGAGGTAAGCAGCTCACTATTCAATCTGAGGCTTTCCTTGGATATACTGGACACTTCACCTCTGCAAACTGGTATTCAATCTGACTCCAGGTTGCACCTCTGCACATTGTGCCAATATTCACAGCTTTAAATGAGAACTGCAATAGCCTGCTTTATATAGCAATTTGTCAGTAGGATGAAATGTTTTACCCACAGGTTTAAATTTCATATGATGAAACATCAAAAAATATTCTATCGTTCACTAATGTGGCACAAACACTGTGAGACAAGTTATGTGCCAATGTTTAATACTTATGTTTAGGGATTGCCAAATCCATAACCTTAGGTATAAACAATAGTAATAATAATGCTAGCAAAGACTTCTAATTAGAACTGAATTAAATAAAAAAGAACCACATTATTCTGTTATAGTAAGAAAAAAAGAAAAAAAAAAGAAAGAAAAGCAAATCAGGTTTTAAATCAAAAGAAAATGGATAATTATTAAAATGGAAAATTATATTTGGATGAGACTAGGTTTCCTTGAGGACGTTAGGTAAAATTATTTCCCACAAACACACTTTTCAACTCATTTATTCAGGCCTTCCATACACTCGAAAAAAATTTAACAATTTTACCCAACAGTTGGGTTAGTCCATATATTCATGATTTAATAAAAAATTTTAATTTTTATACATTTATTTAAAGGAGTCATCACCTCGTGTTATCTTGGATACCCAATGCTCTATTATAGTCTTTCAGGCACTTCTAAAAAAGAAAATTTGAAAAAAAATAAACACAGAGCTCCTCAGACCCTTATTTCTAAAGGCGTTATTGTCTCGCGAGATCTGATGCGATGTTTTGGCTTCCATACCTTGCAGTTAGTGTTACTACAGTAAATCCACGGTGAATGTTGCTGATCTGTGGACACCGGCCAGTTCATTCTAACACAATGTTTCTTCCTGGTGGTTTTCACGTACCGGTATGCGCTGTTTGATCCGTTAATAACAGAGAAATGTGCATGTTTCTCACTAGATCTCGCAGCGATGTTATTACTTCAGTGGCGAATTCAACGAGCATTTTAAATTCAAATGCTTTCTTTACTGGTCTGGATCTCTTAGCGCTGTGTGGTGTTGTTTGATCAGGTTCGCGCACAGGGCTCGCGAGTCCAGTTTCACAGGTTAAAACTGATAAATGGTCCACACAAACGCTATTAGAGTAGCTCAATTTCATTCCTTGCATTGTGTTTTCCAGATGATGTTGTGGTCGTGCCGCGCTTGCGACCCGCGACGCGCCTTCATTTGAATTAACGAAATTGTGGTCGCCAGAAAAAAAAGGGCCAAAGCCTCGTACCGAACGGTTCGATACGAATACGCGTACCGTTACACCCCTAATTCTTACAGAAGCCTCACTAACTGAAAGCTATTTTCAGACTGCATGTTTTGCATGAGTTTGGCTAATAATGTTTAGTGGTATATTGTTTTCATAATTGCATTTAGCAAACAGTTTTAGCCACTGAGCATGGACTCCTGTACCGTCACTACTGTTGTGTAAAACAAAGTGGAAAGATGTGGCTACAGTGGCTAGCATTCATAGAGTCCATTCCCCGTGTTTACCTCGAAGCTAACGTTACATACAATAGCTGCATTAGCAGTTAGCTGTTGTTTGTTACACACAGTAGAGCAATAAAACACAGTCTTACCGTTTCAATTTCAGGCAAGTCTCTGATGGTGGGGATGGCACCTTTTCCCAAACGGAGCTTCGAGGCCAACTTAGCCTGATATTGCCCAAAATTTGTGAATGAATCCTGTGTAAAATGTTTAGCGCAGACACCAAACGATACGCCGGTTGAAAGGGTTGTAGGAACCGCGTCATTAAAAATGAATTTCATCCACTGGTCCTTGATAGTTTCGTCCGTTTTTGGTATAGAAAACACATTTGCATGTTGTTTATGGCAGTCAACCACAGAGCAACTCAGGTGTGCACTACGTTTCTCTATCTTTCTTTGTCGAATGAATATGAGGGGGAGAGGGGGAGAGCGGCAGGGCGCGGCTTCCTGCTGCGGTGTCCATATTTGGTATATCCTCCCCCAGTCTTGACGTCAAGTCGGGGCTGAAATCAAAATCTCGTATTTGAGTGCGCGTGCACGCGCGCTGGTTTATAAACCCTGAGGTAAACAAACGCTTCACTTTTAAATATCGGCTTCCCGGGCAGTGTATAATCGTTAGGCAATCATAACATACATTGATTCTCGTGGAAAAGTGCAAATTGTGGGTCATGACTCCTTTAATTTCTATTTCCTACATGCACATGTAGCTTAATATGGGGTTAACATGGGGAAGTCGTGGCCTAATGGTTAGAGAGTCAGACTCCCAATCGAAAGGTTGTGGGTTCGAGTCTTGGGCCGGCAGGAATTGTGGGTGGGGGGAGTGCATGTACAGTTCTCTCTCCACCTTCAATACCATGACTTAGGTGCCCTTGAGCAAGGCATCGAACCCCCAACTGCTCCCCGGGCGCCGCAGCATAAATGGCTGCCCACTGCTCCGGGTGTGTGCTCACAGTGTGTGTGTGTGTTCACTGCTCTGTGTGTGTGCACTTCGGATGGGTTAAATGCAGAGCACAAATTCCGAGTATGGGTCACCATACTTGGCTGAATGTCACTTCACTTTCACTTTCATATGACATGTATTATAATGGGTTTATGTGAAGATAGTTTTAAGTTCACATAAATTAGAAGTTATTTTAAGTAGTCTAATAAATGTTAAAATTGATAGCTCTCAATTATACTGTAATTGAATGTCTAGTCAATAGTTACATATTAGGGGGAAAAAACAATTTCATAGAGACAGTAGTATTACTATGTCATAAAAAAGATGGCATTATACAAATATAAAAAATACAGTTTTTATGTTGTTTGTACATGAATTTGAGGACTGAATGTGGAATTATTAATTAATTAATAAAAAATTTTACATTTGAAAATAACTGCTTTTTATTTGAATATATTTTAAAATGTAATTTATTCCAATGATTTCAAGGCTGAATTTTTAGCATCATTACTCCAGTCACATGATCCTTCAGAAATCATTCTAATATATTGATTTGCTACTCCAAAAAACATTATTATTATTATTATTATTATTATTATGTTGAAAACAGCTGAATATCATTTTTTCAGGTTTCTTTGATGAATAGAAAGTTCAGAAATCTTTTGTAACATTATACATGTCCACATCGGTGAAATAAGATGCTTTTTTAACTGCTGCTTTCACACTGCTGTGATTTTTTGTTGTTGTTGTTTATTTCGTTATTGAGAGAAAAGCGCGCATCATATATTTTCATATCCAAACGACATTCGGTTCGGCTCGGGTACGTTTCTATGCATCTCTTCTTCTCTTGAATTGCATCGAGGAGTGCTGAATTACAGTATTGCGCTACAGCGCCACACTGGTCAAACCACAATATTGCAGGCTCTAAATTAGGTCAAATTAAAACAAAAGACTACTTGACGACAAAAATATTTGTCGATGTAATGAATTAAACCTTAATAATCATCGGGAAGAAGGAGGCAGGAACCGGCGGACAATCAAATGAAACTTTAATTACAAAAATAAACACGAAACAGCGCATCAGCCCCTCACGGACGACTGATGCGCACAAATCAAAACCAAAACATAAAATAAAGCCCAGGCCTGGTCCTCTCTCGTCCTTCACTTTCGTCGCTCCCGTTTTATATCCTTCCATCTCCTCTGTGGGACTCAAGACCAGTGGTGGGTCGCAGGTGTCGCGGATTTCCCAATCACTCCACAGGCCTCGCTCGTGTTCCCACATCCCTCGGCCCCGCCCCACTCGTCACATACCCCCATCGCCCCTTGCAGGCCGGGGGGGTACCCTCGAGACTGCGCTCTATTACCCCCCCCCCCCCCCTCCTCAGGGGGGGACCGCTCACGGGGACCTGTGGGTAGGACAGACGAGGCGAGAGAAAAGGAGATGGAAGGAGGAGCGACAGAAACGAGAGAGGGGAGAGAGGAAAAAATTCCGGTTCCCAGACGCACTGCTGCTCGTCCCTCCACCAGCTGGGTGATCTCCTCCGCGGTGCCTGGCGGTGGCACTGGATGGCCCTCGGCGGACGGCACGACACTCCTCCGCCGCCCGGTGGACGGCAACGGCTCCTCCGGTTTTGGGCAGCCGGCAGGAGTTCCCCGTTCCCTGCTCCTCCCCGTTCAGGCGGACGGCAGCAGGCTCCGGCTCTCTGGCGAACGGCGCCGACTCCTCCGCTCCCTCACGGACGGCAGCCGCCCCTCCAAATCGCGGGCGGCTGGCAGCGAGCTCGCCCGTCCCCGGCAACTCACTCCAGCCCACCGCCTCGAGCGTCCATGGCTTCGGCACCACTGTAATGAATTAAACCGTAATAATCATCGGGAAGAAGGAGGCGGGAACCGGCGGACAATCAGCCCCTCACGGACGACTGATGCGCACAAATCAAAACCAAAACATAAAATAAAGCCCAGGCCTTGTCCTCTCTCGTCCTTCGCTGTCGTCGCTCCCGTTTTATATCCTTCCATCTCCTCCGTGGGACTCAAGACCGGTGGTGGGTCACAGGTGTCGCGGATTTCCCAATCACTCCACCGTCCTCGCTCGTGTTCCCACGTGATCCCTCGGCCCCGCCCCACTCGTGATCCCTCGGCCCCGCCCCACTCGTCACAGTCGACAATTTTTTATTGTCAACATTGTCGATAATGTTCACTAATCATTTCAGCCCTACTCTAGATGTTTTAGAGTTTCACCCCTTCATTGCTGTGCTTTTTTTTTGAATTGTGGTGTTTTGTAGATTCTACACATAAAAATGTTCTGTTTTGGAATTTTTTTTCCCCATTTCCCATTCATTTCCTATGGTCGGTCATTTCCAGTGTTTTGAATAACGCCGTTTATAAGAACGGCATTAGGTAACGACGTTATTCTACAGTAACGGGGTAATCTAACTAATTACTTTTCCCGTCGTTATAACGCCGTTAACATTACTGGACGTTTAATGTGGTGCGTTACTATGCATTGATTTAATAAACATTGTAATCCAAACGCACCCCTGGCTCACACAGCAAGTGAGGAAGTGGGTTAATAAAGAGATAAGCAATTATGATTGGCTAAGGCAGAGTCATGTGTTTCATGGTAGCCAATCAGAGTCAGTGTTTTTACACAAGCGGCGTCAAACACAAACACACGGACGCACGCAAGATTCGCAGCAGCTGCAGAGATGGCGAGTCAGGAGCAATCCAATGAAAAGTTGCCATTTTCAAGGTGGGGATATAAGCACTAATTCAAATTCATTGAGGTCAAAGGCAAGAATGTGCATGTAATGTGTACATGTAATATGTGACACACGCATCTACAAAGCTAGTGGCCAAAAACACTTTTCTTACAAGGATAATACTTGGAAATGCAGGATAAAACTCTTGCTGTCTGTTGACGTGCAATAAATATTGAAAGTTATGTACGAACACCTGTCTGTTTTACTCATTTTAACTGACTTGTGAAAACTGCTCCAAAAAAAATTAATAAATAAATTATTTGACATATAGCAACTTTTTTTTTTTTTTTACAGTAACACAAACAGTTACTTTCCCTGGTAACGTATTACTTTTATTATAGAGTAACTCAGTTACTAACTCAGTTACTTTTTGGAACAAGTAGTGAGTAACTATAACTAATTACTTTTTTAAAGTAAGGTTCCCAACAAATGGTCATTTCTGACCGAAGACCATTAGTGTGACAATTTTTTTTAACAATAACTTTTTCGAATCATGCCCTCAGTTTTTTGTGTGTTCACCTACCAAGTGCCATAAGTCACCAAGTTTCATACCATTCTGGTGAAACAACAATTTTTGTATAATTCTCCAATCAGAAATGACTGAAGACAGCAATAAGTCGGCCACACTGACTCATCTCTGCAGTAGTGATGCGCCTCTATGCATGTTTCAAATGGATTATATAATCTGAGAAAATTGGTTTTCCATTTGAATTGGTTCATTTGAAAAGTAGAAATTTCACTACATATATTTTTAATATCTGTAAGGCAAAGATATACACTGAGTTTCGCACTCAAGTTCACAGAAAGAGATAGCAGAAAGCGCGTCCTGCTTGCTTTCATTATTTTACAAAAGCGCGTTTTGTTGTTATTGTGAGTGCACACAAATATACGTAGAATCTTTACAGATATGAAAGATTTATTAACGGCAAGCCTCCGTTACACCTACCCAGCATACATTTTTGCATCTTTCTTGCGCTAATCGAAACACTTCACATGACCGCTCGTTCACCTCGCAAACCGGAGTGCAAGCCCGAGCCCGAGCCCGAGTAAGATGAAATAAATTAAGCCCGAACCCGACCGAACCCGTCGGGTCCCATCAGGTCCCGTCGGGTTCGGGCAAAGATCTTAAGCTCTAACCAACGTGAGGAGTTTTCAGGAGTGATAATATTACTGTGCCGAGGTCGAAGTGCTGCGAAGTGCTTTTCTGCCATACATTACAGTTATCTGCTTAGAAAATTGCCACGTTTTATTTTGTGTCACAATACTTAGTCATGTAACTAGTCATGAAACAGTCTTTAAATAGGGTAAACATGGAAGTGTTTGGTGCCTTCTAAATTCATCCCTGTTTGGATCCTAAGGAATGAATGGTGCTAAGCTAAACGCTAGCATAGTGGCGCCACATGCTAAACCAATTGAGTGCATGCAGTGGGATGGGAGAGGAACGTATCAACTCGTCTAAGTTGAGAGAAGAACATAGTGGAATATGGAAAAACGGTGGCATTTTCTTTTAAAGAACAAGTGATCGCATCAGCACCTCCATCTGTCCTACAGTGAGCTACTTTCCAGCTTCCACTCCCCGCGCACACACTTACACCAGGTCTACAACAGACGCAACAGTTCTGTTAGTCACAGACTGTGTGAGTTAGCCTGTGGATTTATTTATTTTTTTCGACTAAGCAACTTATGCCTCTTGTCGTTAGTTGACTATTAGGGGGCAGCACTTCAGAAAAAAACACCAGCTCCAGCACATTCTTTGGTTTTCCAGCATCTTCTGCATATTTGAACTCTTAGTGACTGTATGATTTTGATATTCATACTGAGGAAAACTGAGGGACTCAGACAACATGACAACTACAAAATGTAAAAACATTTACTGATGCTCAAAAAGCAACATGATGCATTAAGAGCCATATATAAACAATTTAAAATATTCCATATACAATCTTGTACAAAGATTATCATTTTCATTAGAGTGCTAGTTTTTTTACTGCATACAACAAAAACTGCAAACTGTGATGTCTGATTTGAGGACAATTAAGGTTCTTAAAAACAAGTCAAAATAATTCACAAAGACATACAAACAAAATTAACTCAAGGATCTTTAGTTTCTTTCAGCTGAAGTAGCTTACATCACTTTTCAGTTTGCAATCTCTAAAATAAGTTAGTAGTTAGTGTCAGAACAACTTTACATGTGCTTCAGAAATCTTGTTAAAATCAATTTGGCAACTTCCCACTAATTAAAACATAAGATCATACTTAAAGGGATTAGTCCTTAATAATATAGGGAAGTAACCTGTGGGGAGATTTGATCCAACTGAATCTGCATGATGTAAAATTTAAAATGTTCATATCTGTGAATGCATTTTCATATTCTACTGATAAAAATAAATAAATACCACTATAAACATACATAACCAGGAGCTACAACTAAATATACCTGTTTGAATGTATAATTTATTGTAACAATTACATAATGCACTTCAGCTCTACATATGTCAAAATGCATTAGCCAGCAAAATAAGTGTTGTTCTGCTGTTATTACATGGTGACCATATGGCAAAGTTGTAAAGCGATGCTTAACGTTGGCTGTAACTAAATCCTCAGAAATTTTCAGCTCCAGTGTTTAAAGGAGAATCATCAGAAAAGCTTCTAACAACAAAATCTGGGGTGACATAACATGGCGTTTGGGCAATCATCCCATCTGTGTGATCAGATGCTAAAACTGCTGTCAATCTGACAGTACAGAGAGCAGCATAAGCTCCTCTGCTCAGCCACTATTCTTTCAAATGCTGCCCTTACAGCCATCAAGAAAATGACATTGAGCACAGAGAAATTGTAGTTTCGATCGTTCTACTCCATTTGAAATCTGCCAAATGTGCCAGCCTGTATCTATCAGAGGCGTATGTTTTTCTCTGGGTTAACTGTGAGGAGTTGTGCCCCTGACCAATTTGGATAGGAATTGGAATGCATCAGTGAATCATGGCAGAAACGGAGAGCAATAAAGACATGAAAACTACCAAAGCTAGGGCTGGACTATTATGGTCTAAAATCAAAACCTCGATTAATTGAACATTTTGCCTCGATTACAATTGTTGAACGATTATTTTGTTTCGGTTTTGGTTTTTTTGCCCTCATAGTTCACTGACAAGGTTTGTACTGTAAATATGATTTACTATCAGCAGTTATTCTATCTATGATCATAACATTTCTTACTAGGGTTGGGTATCGTTTGAATTTTATCGATTCCGATTCTTATCGATTCCTAGTTTCGACTCCAATAAGATAAAAAATCCAATATAAAAAAAATTAATTCAAACATTTAGATGTCAAACATTTTTACAAAGCATTCTGTTGCAGCTGAATAACATGAGCAAAAATAAGCAGCCTACAAAACACTGCAAGAGGAATTTTGCCTGTGATTAAAAAAAAAATACCATAGCAAAAACAACAGCTAGATTTAAGTAAATTTCAAATATTAAAGTGTTAAAAACAAGTAATAAGATCAATTAGCAATATCATAAATAAATACAACTAAACTAAATTTCAGGTACAGAAACTGTAATTAAAACTTTAAAAACACTGCATAGTTTTCTTTTTATAACTAAAATAAAGATTAATCAAGTAAAGTTATTAAATATATTCAGTCAAGATCAGTGAATGATTTTCTTTTGTTCTTTGATTAACATTAATGACAGGCAGCGTGTTTATTAGGCTGTTGTCTCTTTAAGCAAAAAAAAATACTGCACATGTGTGTTTTCTTTCTCATCTGTTTATGTTCACGTAAGACAAAAACGGCTGCGTTTATGATGATATACTGCTGTAGTTTTCTGTATCGTAGTTTCGACTCGGAACAACCTTTTCTACAGTTAAAATATACAGAACAGTCCGAGAACGGACACAAACCGGGAACCCGCAGAGCGACTGCCGACCGCTGCTCTCTATGCATGCGCTTGTGCTTCATGTGCGCTGCACACAAACATGCTATAATAAGTTTTGAGATTCTAAGCTACTTTGTGCGCTACTTTAGCGCACAATGCAGCTGCGCGAACATGGTAGCTCGATATAAGAATACACATCCGTTCATCTAATCGCTTGAATGTCCAAACCATAAAACAAATACAACTGACAAAGTTTAGTGAAGACGCAAGGCTCACCACTCAGACCGCTTTGCTTTTATGCCACTGACTGGAGAGCAGAGTCTTGTGGCTACACACGTGCTAGTATGCTTTTAAGGGGGAAGTGTTAACAGGATTAAAAAAACGAAATAACCGACATGGGGAACTTACGTCGGTTAGAGGTTATGAATTTCGGTTTTGATTATTTTTCGATTAATCGTCCAGCCCTAAAAGCCATCATAACCTCCCATGTTTTCTTAAGAAGCTAAAAATAGAAGTTGTGCATTCAGCCAACGTGTTCTGGAACAAAGGACGATTGACTAAAAAATAGTATTTATGTGAGCAGCAGTCCAACAGCCAGCATAAACTCCCTCAAACATCACTGTCACACTGATATTTTCCCTCCAGTTTGATCAGAGAAGTGCCTTAAGTCATTTTAAACACTCATTGCTTAAAGTTGACCTAAAAACAACTTTTCCATGTTTAAGCCAAGATAATATTTACAAGCACTTAAATCCTCCAAATTATCTTTTAATCATTTATAGAAGCTAATCATTGGTTGATATGTTACACTCATCTCATATGTGAATTTCAGCACCATTATATATAATTTTTTACATTAAAATGAAGAACTTTCAAGAATGGAAAGTTCACAATGATCTTGCAGTACTTCAGCCTTTCACTCAAAGTAAAATAAATGTTTTAAACCTTTTTAACAATTGACAATGAATTCCAATTGAATGTCAATCCTGAACAGAGCAGATGACATGTAATCCTGTGTGCTTTACATCAAGGATTTGAGAAGTTAATGCCATGGTGGCACTGATGCCACATGGCACCCATACAGGCAGTAATCATGCCAGAGGCCAAAGGTCACTGGTTAAACTATTCCAATGACTTCTAACTCTTTAACGAGTGAATACGTAATCATTTGAATTAATAATGCCTCCATAGGCTTGATTGTAAAGAAAAAAATATATAACATGGAGAGACTGATCAAAATTAATTCACCACAATCAGCTGTTCTGAAGCATTTACAAAAATAATAGCTCAACTTACAAATTTCACAATCATACTGTAACAAGCAATTTGGTATAAAAATAAAGAAGTTCCATACAAGAGATTCTGTAAGTGTTTGATCAGCAGGTTCTTGTGCTGAACCTCAAAATGAAATGTGTGCATCTCCATCAGTGTATAGACAATGATTACTGGTGAGCTGAGTGTTATCTACAGTCAGAACAGAGAAAAGCCAATGACTGTTTAAAAGAGAAAGCTGTGTAAAGAGGAAAGACACCCCTGACATATGTATCGACAACCCTTATACCAGCAGTCAAGCAGTTGTAAGCATGCTGGTCGTTAACATAAAATACCTTCGGAAAGTTGATACCTCCTGAGTTGTGCATTTTATATAAACCTATTTTTAACAAAATTTGACAATTGTTTTATAATTATTATGCGTGCATCTTTCATGAGCTCATGTTAATATCAAATTGTAAAGACAAAAAGTTCTATACGGTGTATGTACACGCATAAGAGCTGTTGGATCACAGGGACCCAGGTGCGACCTGGGTCATGACCTGATCCCATTTCCCCTACTTTCATTTCTACACTTGACTTTCCTAAACGTTAGGCAAAACGTTAAAAATTATCCTAAAGTAACAAAGTTAAGGACCCATTGATTGCATCTTCCCCTGTACATTGATATATGCCAAAATTTTTACCCATCTTCATGTTGGAAACATTGACATTGTTTTATGTTGGCACCTAACTCCACTTTTCTCATCAAGTTGACTGCATTTGACTTCAAGACTGTGCTCTTCAGACTTTTCTGGCAGCTGTACAGAAGAACATTTTGGCAGCAACACCTAGATGCACATGCTGGACAGATTCTCACAGTCTGTCCTTTAGCTCTGACACAAAAAGCAAACTAGAGAAACTAAGCAGAGAGCTCCACGACCCACCTTGCATCCAAACATAAGCGAGATAGTGCTGTTTGTACAGGCCATTTTGCAGTGGCACAGCAGGGGCGAGAAGCAGTTCAACTTCTTAATTCTGGGTGACATTTTCTCGCCACTGTGACAGCTGAGTCGCTCAGCCAGTGAAGAGCTGGAGACTCGCCTCCGAGAGCGATACTTGCTCCTGCCTCTTCGGCCAACTCCTGCTCCACCACCTCCCCCCGCACCTTCTCCTCCTCCTGCCCCTCCACTGCTGCTGCTGCTGGCCGCTCTCACCATCCACCCTCATTCCTCGTCTCACTCCATAACGCCAGGGAAAGGACAGCCAGTCTGCTTCCTTCATCCAGCGAGTTTGCCACACACCCCCCTCCCCGTCGCCACTGCTTCAGTATTCCGCTGTCTCTCAGTGCCGATCTTCTTCTGCTTCACTTGCTTCCAATGAAGAATCGGTCTTTCCACCTTCCTACTGCTCTTCCACACTCCGTCGTTCTCCTTCTTTACCAGCGACCTCACAGCTGTCAGTCACAGTGGAGATGTTTACACAGAGGCCTCGCAGAAGCCATGCTGCATGAAGAAAGTGTAAGCTTTTGGCTCTTTTAGTTACATCTTCTCCATGACATAAGACACAAGACAACCGCCTCGTTCCCAAAAGAGAGGTGAAGAACAGCACAGAGAGCCAACGCAGCGAGTTGTGAGGAGAACGAGGGAAGAGGAGGAGAGACGTGAGGGGAGGAAGGGAGGGGATAGTAAAGCTGTTGCAGCGTGTGGTGTTTGTCACATGGGCTCCGTCAGACATGAGTTGGGTTGAGTCTCTCTCGGTCTCATCCTCAGCATGGGTGCTCTATGTCCCCCAAAAGATTGAGGTAAAGGAAAAATGCTTAAGCAGTTACCAGTGAGAGTAACAGCCACTGAACATCCTCAGGGAGCACAGCCTTGCATGAAGGAGGAGGAGCATTAATGGAGTGGCTTCCTGCACATTTACATGGAGTAGAGAAAAGGTGC